>NC_057804.1:229421946-229553072 GCF_018294505.1 Triticum aestivum | reverse complement strand
GGGCCTCGCGGGCCGCGGCGGCGGGGAGCCGGCAGGCTGAGGTGGCGGCATGCGATAGGGCGAGGCGGCGGCGCTGCTGACGTGGCACGAGTTGATTGGGCTGGGCAACATGTCCGGCGGACATGTCCGGCGCGAATGGACATGTCCGGTGGCGCGGGGAGGAGTTTGCTAGGGTTTGGACCCAGGATTTCGGGGGAGAGGGCATATATTTATAGGTAGAGGGAGCTAGGAGAGTCCAAATGAGGAGCGGTTTTCGCCCACACAATCGTGATCGAATGACCGAGAGCATGGAGGGGAGTTAGATGGGTTTTGGGCCACTTTGGAAGGGGTGTTGGGCTGCAAAGAGAAGGGGGCTTTTACGGTTACCCGGTTAACCGTTGGGGTACCAAATGAACTCCAAATGGCACGAAACTTGACAGGCAGTCTACCGGTGCTATACCAAGGCCACTTGGCAAGCCTCGGTCCATTCCGAGAACGTTTAACACCCACTCACGAAAAGGGAGAAGAGGGGGACGCCGGAGGACATAGGAGCGCCGGATTGCAAAATGGACAATGGGGAAAAGGCTCGGATGCATGAGACGAACACGCATGCAATGCAATGCACCTGATGACATGAAAAAAATGCAACACGCAAGCAAATGACATGGCAACGAAGGAGAATAACTGGCGGACACCTGGCGCATCGGATCCGGGGCGTTACAACTAGCAGATGTAGGAGAAAGTAGGTGTAACTGTCTACCCATCATAAGGTGCTAACGCATATGAAAGACTATGTCTCGGTCATCCGTTTCTCAAACACCATGTAGTGCGAGAAATCCAACGGAGGAGATCAAGTCTTGTGGGGAAAAGTGTGCAAACCTCTGCAGAGTGTACAAACTAATCATGGTTAGCCGTGTCCCCGGTTATGGAGGTTTTGAGTATCTAGTTCTTGGATTATCATGTTGATCGCAACACTTTACTTAATTAATTTGATCGAGGTTAATTACTTTTTAATTGGGATTGAGATGGGGTTTACCATTCTCAATGTTTTTCAACAAACTTTGTAGTTAATAAAATATATTCCTTTGTAGTAGGGAAAATTTGGCTTTTCACAAAAACATTATAACCATAGAGCCTCCACCAGCCATATATGCATGTAGTGATAGCCATTATTCATCATTATCATATGGTGTGAATTTGCCAGTACATTCAATGTACTGACCCTTTGTGGCTGCAACGTCTCATGTTGCAGCATTCCTACGATGAGTAAGTGATACGTTAGGGTTACGATTTTTACACTCAAATTTGCTGTTGCTGTTGGTGGGAATCCACAACCTTGTTGTTACTTCCGCTATTTGGATTGAGGTAATAGTATTTATGTTACTTTATACATGTGATTTACCTTTGTTATAAATCCTCGTGTACTGTGTGTGTCAGCATACCCATCAAGGGATGACACTTAAGCACAGAGACTTCGATCCATTCGGGTCGGGTCGCTACATCAATATTCCTTCGTCTATGCAATTACGGTGGATAACCGAAACTGCGTCATCATCCGAGTTGTCCTTGATCCTGTTTTTAACAAGCAGGAATTTGGCCCGAAAGTGGTGGACCATTTCCTGGGGCTGCTGCCGCATATAAATCAGGTCATATATATCTGGAGGACCTGAGTTGCTTGTAGAATATAGATTGTGGTGGGTGGATTGATTAAATTTTGGATCATGTTCCACGTCTCTATTTGGAACCAGTATGGCTTCCGAAGTAACCGGTTCGGGTCCGGTTAAGCGCAAAGGCTCTGTCAAACCTACACCTGAACCAGAGTTCGGTGGGAGTAAGGTCCCATCCGAAGGAGAAGTATCTGGCTCAGGGGATTCGGGGACCCGAACATATTTGCTCCTCAATATGGGGAGGGAAGTGTCTGTGGCCGGTTCCTCGACGACCGCCACGAAGTGGGTGATTGCTGGGTGATTAATTTCCCTCTGTTCGGGCTTGAGCCCGATCCGATCATAGTCCCTTGAGACTCCCAAGGCGGCGATGTGGTCTAGAAGTTTGTTTACAGAGGAAACATCTGCTAGACCTAATTTTTCAGAGTACTTGGGGCCAATACGAGGACGACATATTGCTGTCATGGGGGAAGTTGCAGGCTCGACGGCCGTGTGGGCCCTTATGGTGAAACCACCTAACCAAAGGGTCTACCCTGAAGTTAGGCATCCTCCAGAAGTGATATTGTTGTTTATGACTAGGCGAGCCATAGATCGCTTTTTGCAGATAGCACGGCAGAGCTCTCATTGAAAGCACCAATGTCGGTGTCAAAACCGGCAGATCTCGGGTAGGGGGGCCCAAGCTATGCGTCTAAGGATCAATGGTAACAGGAAGCCAAGGGACACATTGTTTACCCAGGTTTCGGCCCTCTTAAGGGAGGTAAAACCCTACTCCTACTTGATTATATTCGATGAGTATGAAGATTAGAAGAGTTGATCTACGTCGAGATCATCATGGCTAACCGTAGATGTCTAGCCTATGAGGATTCCAATGATGGTGAAGAAGGTAGCCCCTACGAACTAACCCCTGCAGTTTATATACACACCGGAGGGCCCTAGGGATTGTACAAGGTCAGTTTATCATGGAAGGAAACCTCCGGACTCTATTTGTACCATTTACGTATTGAGAAGTCCCATCTGGACACAGTAGATAATCTTCAGTTTGATCCTGTACGACCCATGCTACTGGGCCCATACTTGTGACACTCCAAAATTTTTGTGATTTTTGTTTTCAGAAAGAGCCTTGCTTGGTTAGAAAGAAGGTCATTTAAACCCTTCCTAAAAACCATCTTCTAAGTTTGCCCCCTCAAAAATCTTTTTTCTTGAATTTAGTTTCCTTTAAAAAGAAAACCTTTTGAGTTTTGGTCTTTCATTTGATTTTGATCCACTCTGGTTTACCATGCCTCCTATGGTAAAACCCCCCAAAAACCCCTCCTCCCACTTTGGTTCAACCCAAACATTTTGTCCAAACTAATAAAATCCATTTTTGGATTTTATTCCAATTATTTCTCCTCCCAAAATAATTCTGTCTTTACTTTTGAGCCTAGATGATTTGCAAAGCAAGTACCATAATGCTTTTGATTTTTGACCTCAACTCAACACCCCTGGATAGTCCTTTGTACCCACAACCCAGAACCATCTTGATCCACTCTTCTTCTTTTCAAATATTTCAAATTACACTCACTGTAAGTTTGGACCAGATTTGCCAAATTTGATGAAATTCATATCTTCACTTCTCCAAAAATTCCACCAAAATTCAGGCAACCTCTAGTTGCAATGAGAGACCACTCCACCAAAAATCAGCTCAAGGAAAAATCCCTAGGTACCAGAATCATTTTGTCGAACACCTGACATGCACTGTTTTGTTCATATTCAGTAAATTCAGAAAGTTAAGTGTCGTTTCTCCGATAGAACTTCAGTCACATGCTCACTATGCATTTGGCTCGATGCTCGCAGCCTGGCCTGCTTGTCCGGAGCTCCACACGCGCGCTTGGCACCTTCCTGGCATCGGTGGCGCCTTGGCCCGCCTGCACCGGCGTGCGTTGCGGCGGCCGAAACACCGTAATGGCCGACAGGGAGCAAAACGGCGGCTCAACGCCGTTCGGCACCGCCCAAACCTCCTGGTGGCTCCGCATGGCCATCTCCTTGCCAGCACTCGCATGCAGCACCGTCGCCGTGGCTTGCCATGCACAGAGCGCGCTCTCTGCCGTCGACGGGCCGTGCGGCTGTTCCGTCGAGGGCAGGCCGTAAACCTCCCTCCCGTGCTGAGCTGGACCCTAAAATTGCACCACTACTCCACCTAGGCGATGCTCAAGCCCCTAAGCCGACCGTCCAGCCACAGCGCCGCCGTAATCAACTCGCAGGACTTATCCGTTCACGGCAACCGACTCGGGCCGGCTATATATAGCACCCCCGAGCCTGCTCTCGCCCCCGCACGACTCCACCACCTCATTAGACCCCGCCTAGCCACTGGGAGAGCCTCAAGGGGCCCTTCTTCCCCGACTCCGGCCGCCCCGTTCCGCCTCGGCCTCCACCTCGATTCGCTCCGGTGAGGCCGTCTCCTACGCCCTAACTTCGTCAGCAACCCTCTCGAGCAACTAGGAGACTAACCCCCACTCCTATTTGATCCCCGCAGCTCCCTCCGGCGAGATCCACGACTGCCCGAACCGCCGTCCACTGGAGCAAGGGCCGCCGTCGACACAGTGCTCGCCGGCGACCACCACCACCACCCACAGACGCGGAACGGTGCGCTGATCTTGAAGGTAACCCCCGATCACCTTGCCTCGCTGTGGATTGCCGCCGGCGACCACCGCACCTCTCGGGCGCCGTTGCGCTCTGTTTCTCCATTTGAAATTTCAGACCCGATAGGTGGAGCCCGCCTGTCAGCCTCACAGCCGTTTCTTTTAAACAAAACGTTATCCTGGACTTTTCCACAGAGCCCCTTGAAACTTTATGTTTCATTACAGATGGGTCCTTGGACCAAAACTCTTATAACTTTTAAACAGAAAATGATTTTTGATTGATTCCTTTTCTGTCATCTATATTTTTCTTTCCAGTTTTTTTTCATATTTATTTGCAAAATATTTGGAACACTTTTCTGTACACTCTAGGTATTTACCTGGCGTACGTATTTTCTTATACCGTAGATACCGGAGGAGGTGACGGAGCTGCAAACTTCACACAGTTAAACTCCAACTACTCCGAACCAGGCAAGCATGTTTGAACTCTTGATATGATGAGTGTTGTTACATGTTTGCATTTTAGTATAGTCATGGCATGTTTATGAACGTCACTTGAATGTTATATTTCATGCACATAAGCGGAAAGTGTTGTGACATGCCAGTCTTATGCCAGATCATTTGACTTCCGTGTCATCGTGAAACAAATCACATTTCCATTCATTCCTTCCTACACTGTCACATGTTTTCCGAAAGGAATATGGCATAGTAAGTTGCAAATCCTTTTCCTGGTACACACCAAATAGAGAGGCCAGATGAGGGTTCCATGGCCCTGGATTAAAGCCCGTCATCCAGTCAGGGGGCATGGGTGTTTCCGGTTGGGACCGAGAGGGGGGCACCCCTTAGAGCGCGCGTACAGAAATTTGATCCCATGCAATTCGAGGTTGTGGCCTCCCCGTCTCAAAGTTTTTCTTGGACGTTGTCCAGGGTGATTCCTGACATCGTGAGGTGAAATGGGTGTGTACTAGTTAAATGTGTTTCTACTGAAATACCATAAATGGAACTAGTCCTTCGTGACTACGGAAATCCGTTGGCTATGGTCAGTTCATCCAAACTCTGCAGAGTCTCAAATCTTTCAACTACCTTGTACTTTGTTCAAGTACTATATTCATCTTATCTTGTCAGGTATCAGCCTCAGTGACAAAACACTGCTGGGATTTATGTGTGATAAATCCGGTTAAAAGATTATTCTTGTGGATAGACTAATCTTGTTATTTACATTTATTACAAGCCCTGTCTGCGATGTCGCTCAGATGTCCGACGGTGGCATACCTGTTATTTACTTTTGTTATAGGCCCTGTCTGTGATGTCGCTCAGACGTCCGATGGTGGCATATCTATTATTTACATTTGTTGCAACCCCTGTCTGCGATGTCGCTCAGACGTCCGACTGTGGCATTTCTTTTAAAGCCCTTTATGTGATGTCACTCAGACGTCCGACTGTGGCATTTCTTTTAAAGCCCTTTATGTGATGTCGCTCAGACGCCCGACTGTGGCATTTCTTTTAAAGCCCTTTATGTGGTGTCGCTCAGACGCCCGACTGTGGCATTTATTTTAAAGCCCTTTGTGTGGTGTCGCTCAGACGCCCGACTGTGGCATTTCTTTTAAAGCCCTTTATGTGGTGTCGCTCAGACGTCCGACTGTGGCATTTCTTTTAAAGCCCTTTCTGTGATGTCGCTCAGACATCCGACTGTGGCATTTCTTTTAAAGCCCTTTATGTGGTGTCGCTTAGACGCCCGACTGTGGCATGCATTTTATTTATTTACCTTTCGAGGCGTCGCTCCAGACACCCGATTGGTTTTCAGTTATTTATTTTATTTATCAAGTCCTGAAATGTTATCATTGTTATATGAGCATCATCCTTTATTCATGATGCAATCATGCATTCATTGATTATATCTTTTGTCCGAACTGTCTTGCGAGTACTTTCAAAGTACTCACCTGGCTTGTTGATTTGGCCGATGTTGATGAAGGCGATCTCATGGATGAAGAGTTTGATAGCGAGTCCGACGCCTAGAGGAGTCCCAGTCAGTCCCGTGCGATCCTGTTTTGGTCATTGTATTATCCGCTTCCGCAACCCTGAATAAATTCATCGAGCCTCCCCCGACGCTCGATGAGCTGCCAGTTAGGAGTCAAGTTATCCACCACTTTTTCCTTGAGCTAGTAGCATGCCACCGCACCCCTGTGTCATAACCGCCCATATGTAAGATATTGGCGAGTTTGTAATAAATTGTTGAGCGGCCTCAGCTCAACCCTGTAATATATTTGATGCTACTGGTTCTCTGTTTATCAAGCGATTGTCTACCAGAAAGGATGACTTTTTCCTATACTGGGATTTAAAGATCGATTTTCTCAATATTTAGTTATTGAAAAAGTCGGTCGTGACAGACTTGGTAACCAGAGCCAGGCTGACTGTAGGAAGCCACTAGGTGCGATCGCTAATTTAATTATTAGCATGACAGTGTTTATTCTTGTTTTTACAAAATGTAGTCATCTTTCTGACAGTCAGCATAAAAATTTATGATCTGATCACTCAGAATTTTTGCCTACTTTTGTAGATGGCCAGCAGCGACTGCGAGTCTCAAATGTTCACCAACGTGCCAGAGGGGTTCGTCAAACTCCTCTCCTTCGTCGTTCAGGTTGCGATGGGGCCATCCGTGCGCCCAGTCTTCATGCTTTATCCACACAAGATCAACGACAGTCTGACCATGCACCAAGCCGCGGTGCAATTCAGGGGAGGGCGTGTTGAGATGCGCCGCGTACGTTTCTTGGGGAGAGCCATGCCTACAGAGAGGCATGCTATGCAGATGGCAGACCGCGAGGCGATAGCTCGTCTTCGGGATGTCCTTCCTGCAATGAAGACCCGTCGCTACCGCTACCTTCCATGCCATGTGCCTTACACCTGTCACTACTCATTCTCTTGCCCCAGAGGAGAGCGAGACGAGGCCTTTGAGATGCTTGTCGAGTACCTCCAAGCCCTGGAGGCAGCCTTTGACAGCATGGTGGAAGACCTCGTAGCTGCCCGCATGGACTCAGTTCATGGCTGTGCTGCTAACAGGAGGGAACTCCTACACACCGCTCCACCGCTGACTTTAATCTCATCCTCAGCTTCTCATTTGCCTACTATTCTCGTTACTGCACGTCGTCTGCCTACCACTAAGGAATTCAACCAGGCTATTGCACCCACTCCCGTTCGCGCGGCACCACTTTTTGCACCCACTCCCATACGTGCTACTCCACCTATTCCGCCCACTCTTATTCAGGGTACTCCGCCTCCGGCACCTGCTCCATCAGCTCAGCGCAGCGTTCCTCGTCTGGAACCTATTAGCGAGGAGGAAGTTGATTCCCCAACGTTACTGCGTCTCACCCTCGGCAGGCCAAGGGAGATCCTCACCATCTCCGACTGAGTGCGCGTAGACGCCATGCGATGTATCGACTTGTGCAATATGTTTATATGTACATAGGTTGTGAGAAGTAGCCTGTTTGCGCATCATGTAGGATCTGGAGGAGTGCACTAGTTTAAACAACATGTCAGGATTATGTACGCATATCCTGAGTGATGTACTGTATAATTATGCCCAAGTGTAAGATATGTAATAGTCCTTCCCCGCGCGCAATCTTGTGTTTCCAAAAATATCCTGGAGCTTAAAAAAATGTTCTTTGTGTGTGATTTTATTGACTTTTGCGACTCTCTTTCTTATCTTACGAGTTCACAAAATATATCTCCAGAGTGAAAGATGTCTCGTCCTTGGACGCGCTCCATGCCAACTCAGCCAGAAGAAAATTATGGCACACCGCAGCACCACAATTTCACTCAGGGTCAGACAAGTCAACAGGATAGTGAAACGGCTTTTACACAAGTTTGTCGTTTTTATGAACAGAGTCAGCAGCAACACCAAGAAATGATGAACCAATTCATCAATATGGGAAGTAACCGTGGTCAGTATCAATCGCAATCCAAATTATCTGAGTTACAAAAGACGCGTCCTCCAACATTTTCTCATACTGACAAGCCTCTTGAGGCCGATGACTGGCTTCGAGACATGGAGAGAAAATTAATTATTGCACAGTGTTCAGACCGTGAAGAAGTATTGTACGCACCACATTATCTCACAGGAGCAGCTGCATCGTGGTGGGAAAACTTCCTGCACATGCACCCCAACGAAAATGAAATCACCTGGGAAAATTTCAAAGAAGGTTTTCGTGGGGCACATATTCCTAAGAGCGTCATGAAAATCAAGAAGAAAGAATTTGATGAACTCAAGCAAAGGGCCATCACAGTGTCAGAATACAACAGCCAATTCACTCTGCTGTCTCGCTACGCAAATGAAGAGCGCATGACTGAAAGCAAGAAGATGGAAAAATTCTTGGAAGGCCTGGCACCCGCCCTTAAGTGCCAGTTAGTTGTGCTACCTTTCCAGATTTTAAAACACTGGTGGATAAGGCCAATATTCTAGAAAATGAGTGACGTAGCCTGGAAGATTTCCGCAAACGCAAAAGGGACCAGACTACTTTTGCTCGCAACCCCAGAAACAGGACGGAAATTCCTAAGGGTAGAACACACAAAACCCCGACAGAAAATTCACGTCCAATCAAGAATTTCCATGCAAGAGACAAAGAGTTCACCTATCGCCCAGGCGTTACCTGTTATGCTTGTGGAGAAGAAGGGCACTATGGCAAGCAGTGCCCCAAGCCAAGGAGCTCAACCCCGAAGCTCAATAATGGTGGCAATAATTTAGCACCAAAGCGAAGCAATTTCAACCCCAACAACAACCACCGGAAAGGTCACTTGAACCACGTGACCCGAGAGGAAGCACAGAACGCACCAGATATCGTACTCGGTACGTACCCCGTCAACACAATACCTGCCATGGTTTTGTTTGATTCTGGAGCTTCTCACTCATTCGTTTCAAAAAGTTTTGCTTTGCAAAATAATATTTCGATGCTTCCCTTGGAAAAATCAATGATCATCAAGTCCCCTGGAATTAAGCAAGTGACCCAGAGTTACTGTCAAGGTGTGGTTATTGAATTTGAAGGATTGAAGTTTTACGCCAACCTTATTGTACTGGAAAGCAAGGGACTGGATGTCATCCTAGGGATGGATTGGTTAACCACCAACAAAGGTTTTATTGACTGCTTCAACCGTACCGTGATTCTCACACACCATCATGGGGAGAAAATAAAAATTTCAGCCAAAGAGAGACAAATACCTCGGCAACCTAGATTAAACAAGGTGGACGTTTCTGAGCTGAATAAGGTTCCAGTAGTATGTGAATTCCCAGACGTATTTCCGGAAGAACTACCAGGCATGCCACCGGACCGAGAGATAGAATACAGCATTGAGCTAGCACCCGGAACCGCTCCTATTTACAAGAAACCTTACAGAATGGCACCATCCGAATTGGTAGAGTTGAAGAAGCAAATAAAAGAATTGTTGGAGAAAGGATACATATGAGCCAGCTCCTCACCTAGGGGTTATCCAATTTTATTTGCCAAGAAGAAGGATGGAACTATGAGGTTGTGTATTGATTATCAAGCTCTCAACATGGTCACAATCAAGAACAAATACCCAATGCCCCGAATAAATGATTTATTCGATCAGCTCACACAGGCCAAAGTCTTCTCAAAAATTGACTTGAGATCAGGATACCACCAATTAAAAGTACGAACAAAAGATATTCCCAAGACCGCCTTCACCTCCAGATATGGGCTGTATGAGTTCACAGTGATGCCATTCGGGCTAACCAACGCCCCCGCATATTTTGTTCACCTCATGAACAAAGTATTTATGAAGTATATGGACAAGTTTTTTGTGGTATTCATCGATGATATTCTGATATATTCGAAAACACCAGAAGAGCACGCCGAACATCTCAGGATTGTACTCGGAGAACTCAGGAAACATCAGCTGTACGCCAAATTTAGCAAATGTGAATTTTGGCTAAGGCAGGTGGGTTTTCTGGGCCACGTGCTAACCCAAGAAGGTATTGCAGTAGACCCGGAAAAATTCAAGGCCGTACTTGGCTGGAAACCACCAGCTAACGTAACGGACATACAGAGTTTCTTGGGAATGGCAGGCTATTATCGGAGATTTATTGAAGGATTCTCCACTATAGCAAAGCCCATGACACAATTGCTCAAGAAAGGCAAGAAGTTTGAATGGACAGAAGCATGTGAGAAAAGCTTCCAAGAGCTAAAAAGCAAATTAACAACGGCACCAGTACTAATTGTGCCAGATATACACAAGAATTTTGAGGTATATTGTGACGCATCCTGGAAAGGCCTCGGATGCGTATTGATGCAAGAAGGCAAGGTAGTTGCGTATGTCTCTAGACAACTACGCAAGCATGAGGAAAATTATCCCACTCATGACTTGGAATTAGCAGCGGTCATCCATGCACTCAAGGAATGGAGACACTTCCTACTTGGAAATCGTTGTGAGATATACACAGACCATAAGAGTCATAAGTATATTTTCACACAGCCAGAGTTAAATTTACGGCAACGACACTGGTTAGAGTTGGTGAAGGATTATGATGTTGGAATCCACTATCATCCCGGAAAAGCAAATGTTGTGGCACATGCACTTAGTCGGAATCCCAGCACGGACGACGACAGTATGCCAAAGTTGAGGCCAGAATTTCAACAGGAATTTGCCAGACTCAATTTAATAATGGTTACCGAAGGAAGTGTGTCGAATATAAAAATACAGCCTACCCTGATGGAGAAGATCAAGGAAGCCCAACACGGACACCCCAGCATTGAGGGCATAAAAAGGAAAGTGATTATGGGCAAGGCCTCAGAATTCAACATAGATGAGCAAGGAATATTGTGGTACGGAGAGAGGCTATGCGTACCCAATGTCAAGGACCTCAAACAGCAGATATTGACTAAAAGTCACACAGCTCCGTATTCAATCCATCCTGGAGGGAAAAAATGTACAAAGACCTTCAGGAAAAATTTTGGTGGCACGGTATGAAGAGAGATATAGCCACGTTCATTGCATGATGTGACTCTTGTTAACGTATCAAGGCCGAGCACCAGAAACCAGCCGGACTGTTACAGCCAAATAAGATACCTGAGTGGAAATGGGACGAGATTGGGATGGACTTTATCGTTCGACTGCCACGGTCATGCCATGGAAACGATGCCATATGGGTCATAACCGACAGATTAACCAAGGTGGCACATTTTATTCCGGTAAAGACAACTTACACCACTCAGAGACTGGCCAGACTTTATCTTGCCCGTATCGTCTGCCTACATGGAGTCCCTAAGACTATCATCTCCGATAGAGGCACACAGTTCGTCTCTATATTTTGGGATCACCTACAACAGGCACTGGGAACCCAACTAGCCTTCAGTACCGCATACCATCCCCAGACTGATGGACAGACGGAACGCGTAATCCAAATCCTAGAAGACATGCTAAGAGCTTGTGTCCTCACCTACGAGAACAGTTGGGAAGAAAGTTTGCCATATGCAGAGTTTGCATACAACAACAGCTATCAAGCCAGCTTGCAAATGGCACCCTTTGAAGCTCTATATGGGAGAAGATGTCGTACCCCGCTAAATTGGTCAGACACCGGAGACAGCCATATCTTTGGCCCAGATATGCTCAAGGAGGCCAAGGAGAAAGTTAAGACAATTAGAGAATGACTCAAAACAGCTCAAAGTCGGAAAAAGAGTTATTACAACCGAAAGCATCGGGAAGTCAGTTTTGAACCCGGAGAATTGGTATACCTGAGAGTTTATCCTATGAGGGGTCTGCAACGATTCAAGATTAAGGGGAAACTAGCACCAAGATTCATCGGACCATTTCATATAGTGGCCCGAAGAGGCACGGTGGCCTACCAGCTAGACCTACCCGGAGACTTATCCGGTATCCACAACGTGTTTCACATCTCGCAGTTGAGAAAATACGTGAGCAACCCAGAGAAGCAAGTTTCACATGAGAATATTGACGTGCAACCAGACCTCACTTACCGGGAGCACCCAATAAAAATATTAGAAGAGTCTGAGAGGAGGACCCGACAGAAAACCATTAAGTTTTTCAGAGTTCAGTGGAGTAATCACACCGAGAATGAAGTAACTTGGGAGAGCGAGGATTTTCTTCGGACAAAGCACCCACACCTGTTTAAGGATCATCTGAAATCTCGGGGACGAGATTTTTCCTAAGGGGGTAGGTGCTGTGACACTCCAAAAATTTTGTGATTTTTGTTTTCAGAAAGAGCCTTGCTTGGTTTGAAAGAAGGTCATTTAAACCCTTCCTAAAAACCATCTCCTAAGTTTGCCCCCTCAAAAATCTTTTTTCTTGAATTTAGTTTCATTTAAAAAGAAAACCTTTTGAGTTTTGGTCTTTCATTTGATTTTGATCCACTCTGGTTTACCATGCCTCCTATGGTAAAACCCCCCAAAAACCCCTCCTCCCACTTTGGTACAACCCAAACATTCTGTCCAAACTAATAAAATCCATTTTTGGATTTTATTCCAATTATTTCTCCTCCCAAAATAATTCTGTCTTTTCTTTTGAGCCTAGATGATTTGCAAAGCAAGTACCATAATGCTTTTGATTTTTGACCTCAACTCAACACCCCAAGATAGTCCTTTGTACCCACAACCCAGAACCATCTTAATCCACTCTTCTTCTTTTCAAATATTTCAAACTACACTCACTGCAAGTTTGGACCAGATTTTCCAAATTTGGTGAAATTCATATCTACACTTCTCCAAAAATTCCACCAAAATTCAGGCAACCTCTAGTTGCAATGAGAGACCACTCCACCAAAAATGAGCTCATGGAAAAATCCCTAGATACCAGAATCATTCTGTCGAACACCTGACATGCACTATTTTGTTCATATTCAGTAAACTCAGAAAGTTCAGTGTCGTTTCTCCGACAGAACTTCAGTCACATGCTCATTGTGTGTTTGGCTCAATGCTCGCAGCCTGGCCTGCTTGTCCGAAGCTTCACACGCGCGCTTGGCGCCTTCCTGGCATCAGTGGCGCCCTGGCCCGCCTGCGCCGGCGTGCTTTGCCGCGGCCGAAACACCGTAACGGTCGACAGGGAGCAAAACGGCGGCTCAACGCCGTTCGGCGCCGCCCAAACCTCCTGGTGGCTCCGCGTGGCCATCTCCTTGCCAGCGCACGCATACAGCACCGTCGCCGTGGCTTGGCACGCGCAGAGCACGCTCTCTGCTGTCGACGGGCCATGCGGCCGTTCCATCGAGGGCAGGCCGTAAACCTCCCTCCCGTGCTGAGCTGGACCCTAAAATGGCACCACTACTCCACCTAGGCGATGCTCAAGCCCCTAAGCCGACCGTCTAGCCACAACACCGCCGTAATCAACTCGCCGGACTTATCCGTTCACGGCAACCGACTCAGGCCGGCTATATATAGCACCCCCGAGCCTACTCTCGCCCCCGCACGACTCCACTACCTCATTAGACCCCGCCTAGCCACTTGGAGAGCCTCGAGGGGCCCTTCTTCCCCGACTCCGGCCGCCCCATTCCGCCTCGGCCTCCACCTCGATTCGCTCCGGTGAGGCCGTCTCCGACGCCCTAACTTCGTCAGCAACCCTCTCGAGCAACTAGGAGACTAACCCCCACTCCTATTTGATCCCCGCAGCTCCCTCCGGCAAGATCCACGACTGCCTGAACCGCCGTTCGCCGGAGCAAGGGCCGCCGTCGACACAGTGCTCGCCGGCGACCACCACCACCACCCACAGACGCAGAACGGTGCACTGATCTCGAAGGTAACCCCCGATCACCTTGCCTCGCTGTGGATCACCGCCGGCGACCACCGCACCTCTCGGGCGCCATCGCGCTCTGTTTCTCCGTTTGAAATTTCAAACCCGACAGGTGGAGCCCACCTGTCAGCCTCACAGCCGTTTCTTTTAAACAAAACGTTATCCTGGACTTTTCCACAGAGCCCCCTAGAAACTTTCTGTTTCATTACAGATGGGTCCTTGGACCAAAACTCTTATTACTTTTAAACAGAAAATGATTTTTGATTGATTCCTTTTCTGTCATCTTTATTTTTTTGTCTATTTTTTGTCATCTTTATTACAGATGGGCAAGCATTTTTCTATACACTCTCGGTATTTACGTTGCATACGTATTTTCTTATACCGTAGATACCGGAGGAGGTGACGGAGCTGCAAACTTCACACAGTTAAACTCTGACTACTCCGAACCAGGCAAGCATGTTTGAACTCTTGATATGATGAGTGTTGTTGCATGTTTTCATTTTAGTATAGTCATGGTTCAAACATGCTTGCCTGGTTTGGAGTAGTCGGAGTTTAACTGTGTGAAGTTTGCAGCTCCGTCACCTCCTCCGGTATCTACGGTATAAGAAAATATGTACGCAACGTAAATACCGAGAGTGTACATAAAAGTGTTCCAAATAAATATGAAAAAAAAACTAGACAGAAAAGTAAAGATGGCAGAAAAGGAATCAATCAAAAATCATTTTCTGTTCAAAAGTTATAAGAGTTTTGGTCCAAGGACCCATTTGTAATGAAACAGAAAGTTTCCAGGGGGCTCTGTGGAAAAGTCCAGGATAACGTTTCGTTTAAAAGAAATGGCTGTGAGGTTGACAGGCGGGCTCCACCTGTCGGGTTTGAAATTTCAAACGGAGAAACAGAGCGCGACGGCGCCCGAGAGGTGCGGTGGTCGCCGGCGGCGATCCACGGCGAAGCAAGGTGATCGGGGGTTACCTTCAAGATCAGTGCACCGTTCCGCGTCTGTGGGTGGTGGTGGTGGTCGCCGGGAAGCACTGTGTCGACGGCGGCCCTTGCTCCGGCGGACGGCGGTTCGGGCAGTCGTGGATCTCGCCGGAGGGAGCTGCGGGGATCAAATAGGAGTGGGGGTTAGTCTCCTAGTTGCTCGAGAGGGTTGCTGACGAAGTTAGGGCTTCGGAGACGGCCTCACTGGCGTGAATCGAGGTGGAGGCCGAGGCGGAACGGGGCTGCCGGAGTCGGGGAAGAAGGGCCCCTCGAGGCTCTCCCAGTGGCTAGGCGTGGTCTAATGAGGTGGTGGAGTCGTGCGGGGGCGAGAGCAGGCTCGGGGGTGCTATATATAGCCGGCCCGAGTCGGTTGCCGTGAACGGATAAGTCCGGCGAGTTGATTACGGTGGCGCTGTGGCTGGACGGTCGGATTAGGGGCTTGAGCATCGCCTAGGTGGAGTAGTGGTGCCATTTTAGGGTCCAGCTCAGAACAGGAGGGAGGTTTACGGCCTACCCTCGACGGAATGGCCGCACGGCCCGTCGACGGCAGAGAGCGTGCTCTGCGCGTGGCAAGCCATGGCGACGGTGCTGCATGTGTGCGCTGGCAAGGAGATGGCCACGCGGAGCCACCAGGAGGTTTGGGCGGCGCCGAACGGCGTTGAGCCGCCGTTTTGCTCCCTGTCGGCCGTTACGGTGTTTCGGCCGCCACAAAGCACGCCGGCGCAGGCGGGCCAGGCCGCCACCGACGCCAGGAAGGCGCCAAGCGCGCGTGTGGAGCTCCGGACAAGCAGGCCAGGCTGCGAGCATCAAGCCAAATGCACAGTGAGCATGTGACTAAAGTTCTGTCGGAGAAACGACACTGAACTTTCTGAATTTACTGAATATGAACAAAACAGTGCATGTTAGGTGTTCGACAGAATGATTTTGCTATCTAGGGATTTTTCCTTGAGCTGATTTTTGGTGGAGTGGTCTCTCATTGCAACTAGAGGTTGCCTGAATTTTGGTGGAATTTTTGGAGAAGTGTAGATATGAATTTCACCAAATTTGGCAAATCTGGTCCAAACTTGCAGTGAGTGTAATTTGAAATATTTAAAAAGAAGAAGAGTGGATCAAGATGGTTCTGGGTTGTGGGTACAAAGGACTATCCAGGGGTGTTGAGTTGAGGTCAAAAATCAAAAGCATTATGGTACTTGCTTTGCAAATCATCTACGCTCAAAAGAAAAGACAGAATTATTTTGGGAGGAGAAATAATTGGAATAAAATCCAAAAATGGATTTATTAGTTTGGACAGAATGTTTGGGTTGTACCAAAGTGGGAGGAGGGGTTTTGGGGGGGTTTTACCATAGGAGGCATGGTAAACCAGAGTGGATCAAAATCAAATGAAAGACCAAAACTCAAAAGGTTTTCTTTTTAAAGGAAACTAAATGCAAGAAAAAAGATTTTTGAGGGGGCAAACTTAGAAGATGGTTTTTAGGAAGGGTTTAAATGACCTTCTTTCAAACCAAGCAAGGCTCTTTCTGAAAACAAAAATCACAAATTTTTTGGAGTGTCACAGCACCTACCCCCTTAGGAAAAATCTCGTCCCCGAGATTTCAGCTGATCCTTAAACAGGTGTGGGTGCTCTGTCCGAAGAAAATCCTCGCTCTCCCAAGTTGCTTCATTCTCGGTGTGATTACTCCACTGAACTCTGAAAAACTTAATGTTTTTCTGTCGGGTCCTCCTCTCAGACTCTTCTAATATTTTTATTGGGTGCTCCCGGTAAGTGAGGTCTGCTTGCACGTCAATATTCTCATGTGAAACTTGCTTCTCTGGGTTGCTCACGTATTTTCTCAACTGCGAGATGTGAAACACGTTGTGGATACCGGATAAGTCTCCGGGTAGGTCTAGCTGGTAGGCCACCGTGCCTCTTCGGGCCACTATATGAAATGGTCCGATGAATCTTGGTGCTAGTTTCCCCTTAATCTTGAATCGTTGCAGACCGCTCATAATACTCCTAGGCCAGACACCTCAGGACCCCTGAATCCAGGACTCCCTCACCATGCCCATGGATGCATGCATGCAATTTCATCCTTTTAACCCTAAAAATAATGTTTCTCCCACTGACAGCTGGGACCCACCAGCTACATCTTCGCATGCAAGGAAGTGCATCCTTATTACGGGCACAAAAAATGATTCTCCCCCTGACAGCTAGGACCCACCAGCTATATCTTTGCACGCAAGGAAGTGCGTCCTTATCCTCCCTTACAGCTGGGACCCACCCGGTCGAAGAGTTGTCTGTGTACATACCGGTCGATCGGTGTGTCTGCCACGATGAACCATGGCCAAGTAAGGAGCGGTAGCAAATCAGGTAGTCCAGTACAAACCGTGTATATGTACATACAACCATGGTGCAAGAAAGTAAATATGGCCACATACGTACATATGGGTGTGGTCTCGAAAGCATACTCGCGCATACGTACGGCCAGGGCTCGTGTACATGGAGAGGCCACAGACGACAGCAACGACGTCCTCTTCATCAGAAGCCATCTTCTCGTTCCTTTCAATTGGTATCAAAGCTTTGGTTTAACCACCATTGGAGTAATATGTATGATTCTATGTTTGGGAGTCCTGGACATAGAGTGCCTATTCTTGATGGGGAATTTTATGGTTCTTGGAAAAATGAGATGCTTGAGATTTTCAATGAATATAATTTGAGCAAGTATATTCTTATCCCTTATGTGCCTCCCATTGATCCTTTGCATACTACCCCCGATGAGTATTTTGACATGGTTCACAATCTTAGGACTGTCAATCTTATCATTAGAGGATTGCCTAGAAATATGCTTGTTTGCTTGCCAACCTTTGAATGCGCATATACTATATGGAATTATTTTGAGGTATGCTTGCCAAATTATTCCTTGAAAGTTTTGAATGAAATTCTTCAAAAGTCCATTGCTTTTCATAAGATGGAGCCTAGTGATCCCAATTTTGATGAATGTCTATTTGATCTCCGTGACCTTATGCGTGCTAAGGGTGATATTGGAACCATTAGTAGCATCATCACGCAAACCATTAGAATTGGCAAACTTGCACATTTTCATGGTCATAAATCTAACGAGTCATTTGAACTGGGTGATGACCACACGCATGATGATGATGATATTGAGCATGGCTATTATGATGAGGATGAATATTTTGACATCGAATGTGAGAATACTATGAGGAATCTTAGTCTTATGGAGAATATTTGAAACTACATATCCGGAGGAAAAGAGTGGATTCTTGATAGTTGATGTACCGATCACATGGCCGGAGATAAAGTCATGTTCTGTGAGCTTGCGAAAAATGATGGTCCATGCAAGTATGTGACTTTTGGAGACAACTTCAAGGGTAAGGTACTTGGCCTTGGTAAGGTGGCCATATCCAATGTCAGCTCTATTCAAAATGTTATGCTTGTTGAATCTCTTGGTTACAATCTCCTTTCCGTATCTAAACTAGCTGAATTTGGTTTCAATGTTCTATTTACCGAAGTAGATTGCCAAGTGTTTTATCGAGACAATCATAATATGGTGTTTACCGGTATCCGTAGAGGTGATCTAAACATTGTTTATTTCACTAAGAGAGCCCAACCTCGTACTTGTTTAATTGCTAAATCTTCTAAATACTAGTTATGGCATAGAAGGTTAGGACACGTCTGCATGCGAAATCTTGATAAGCTTATCAAAGGTGATAATATCCTTGGTGTTAAAGATGTTATATTTGACAAGGATATACTTTGTAGTACTTGCCAAGTAGGAAAACAAGTTGGAGGAAGCCATCCCATGAAGTACATCATGACCATGAAGACCACTTGAGCTACTTCACATGGATCTCTTTGGTCCCAGTGCTTATAAGAGCCTTGGTGGTAAGTCTTTCGGTCTGGTGATTGTTGATGATTTTTCTAGATTTATGTGGGTGTTCTTTCTTGATGACAAATCGCAGGTCCAAAGGATCTTCAAGAACTTCGCTATGAAGGCCCAAAATCAATTTAAAGTGAAGATCAAGAAGGTTTAAAGTGATAATGGAACAAAGTTCAAGAACGCCAATGTGGATACCATTCTTGACGAAGAAGGCACTTCACATGGGTTCTCAGCTACGTACACACCTCAACATAATGGAGTATATGGTATGAAGAACTAGACACTTATTGAGATGGCAGGAGTGATACTTGATGAATACAAGACACCAAGACACTTTTGGGCGGAAGCGATTGAGACAACTTATCATGCTACAAATCGACTATATCTTCACAAGCTTCTCAGCAAAACGTCATGCGAGCTACTCACCGGTAACAAACCCCAAGTTGGATACTTTCGGGTATTTGTCTCAAAGTGCTACATTCTTGATAAGCATCATTGTTCGAAATTTGCTTCTAAATCTCATGAAGGTTTCATACTCAGTTACGGCTCAAACTCTCACACTTACTGTGTCTACAACAATTTCACCCGAAGGATTGAAGAGGCGGTAGATGCGAAGTTTGATGAATCCAACGGCTTGCAATTAGAGCAACTGCCAATTTATGTAGGAGACAAAGACCCTTTAGAAGCAATTCAGGATTTGTCCATTGGCAAGATCCGTCCAACGGAGGTGAAGTAGACTACTTCGTCCATTCAAGTGGAAGCCTCGGCTTCACATCAAGGTAAACCACAATTTGACATGGAGGCATCCACAAGTGGAACACGTCAAGACGAAGGGAATGATGAAGTACAACAAGATGACCCACCTCGACCTCCTTCTCCACCTCCACAAGGGAATGATAATGCCACAAACAATGAAGAAAAATAAGAAGATGATGACGATGTTCCACCACAACCCAAGCAAAAGCTCTCTCGAGCCAGAGTAAGAGTGTCATTGAATCATCCCGTTGAACAAATCCTGAACGACATTAACACCAGGAGAATCACTCGCTCTAAAACTTGTTTGGCTAACTTCTGTGAACATTACTCATTCATTTCTAACATTTAACCTATTAAGGTAGAATAAGTCCTTGAGGATCCAGATTGGATAAATTCTATGCATGAAGAGCTACACAACTTTGAGCAAAACCAAGTGTGGACATTGGTTGAGAAGCGCAACGATGATCAAAATGTCATTGGAACCAGGTGGGTGTTCCGGAATAAGCAAGATGAGGATGGACAAATTGTATGCAACAAGGCCCGTCTCATTGCTCAAGGCCACACTTAAGTCTAAGGTATGGACTATGGTGAGACATATGCACCCGTTGCTAGACTTGAGTCCATTCACATTTTACTTGCTTATGAAAATCACCATGATATCACCTTATACCAAATGGATATTAAGAGTGCTTTTCTAAATGGTGAAATTGAGGAGGAAGTTTATGTTAAATGACCTCCTGACTTTGCTAATCCCAATAAACTTAATCATGTCTACAAACTTCACAAAGCGCTTTATGGTCTTAAAACAAGCCCCTAGAGCTTGGTATAAATGCTTGACTAAGTTTCTTATTGAAAAAGGTTTTGAAATTGGGTAAATTGATTCTACTCTTTTTTACTAAAAGGATTATTGGAGAACTGTTTGTGTGCCAAATCTATGTTGACGATATCATATTTGACTCTACTAACCGTAATTTTAGTGAAAAGTTTGGAAGGATAATGTCGGAAAAGTTCAAGATGTCTATGGTGCATGAACTCAAATTTTTCGTTGGTTTGCAAATTAAGGAAGGTACCATTGTCTCATGAACAAAGTATGCCAAGGTTTTTTTCAAGAAGTTTGACATGCAAGAAAGCAAAGGTATGAAAACCCCCATGCCTACTAGTGGACATCATGACTTGACTAAAGACGGCAACCCGGTTGACCAAAAGGTTTATCGATCCATGATTGGTTCAAAATTATATCTCTGTGCCTCTCGTCCTGATATTATGCTAAATGTATGCATGTGTGCACGATATCAAGCTGCTCCTAGGGAATGTCATCTTAAGGCCATGAAAAGGATAGTGAGATATTTGATTCATACACCAAACTTTGGCATTTGGTACCCTAAGAGGTCATCTTTTGATCTTATTGGCTATTCTGACTCAGACTGTGCCGGTGACAAGGTTGATAAAAAGTCCAATTTGGGTACATGCCAGTTTCTTGGTAGATCTTGTCTCTTGGACTTCCAAGAAGCAAAATTCGGTATCTCTATCCACCGGCGAAGCAGAATACATTGCAGCGGGATCATATTGTGCTCAATTACTTTGGATGACCCAAACTCTTAAAGATTATGGCATAGATGTGAGACATCACTGGTAAAGTGAGCTGCTATACAAACGGTTTTTAACCCTTTCCGCGATGGCATTTAAAACCGTCGCCTAGTAACTGTGGGTCATAGGGGGGTCCTTCCCACATGACCCAGAAACTGTCATGGATAGGGAGTAGGAATGCATACGTTTTCCAGAACAAAGTGTATGCGATGCCCGCACCTATCCCAAACGCGATTCTTCACACAACTGTTTTGGATATATTGAATATCGCAATCGCTCCATCCTTGATACTCGTGTGTGCTGGCATTACCATCATAGTCGGACTTTTGTGGTTTTACCTAATACCAGGAGCGGTCCAGGCACAGTTCGGGCACGAGATTTTTCTTGGCATGTACCAAACTGGCTCTATGTTTACGATGCCCGCCATATCACAAATAGTTCATGATTGTAAACCGAGTACGATAGGGTGACAATCACACACATTTAGTTTTCCTCCACCGTTCGTGATATTGTGTGACATCACACGCGCTTTGCAAATGACAACTATGTGCATGGTTACACACATTTCCTCTCCGTGAACTGTGTCGAATTATGATGTATATCACACACGCTGTGCTTTATAGACCGTGTGCAACGCAATGACCTTTAGAGCATATTTTTGCCCTAATTTAATTGCTGCTATTTAAAATTGTACCAAATTTCAATTTGGAAGTAGGCTATAACTTCATTCATATCCATCGTGTTCAACAACCAGTGCATTATTCGATTCATAGGTACATATGTTCAAGAATTACATAAAAGAATTGCATAAACACCAAATAAAGAATAATGAACCAGGGTTGTATACTTGTACTATGAAAGATAGTAAAGAAAGAGATGAGAGATATTTTAGTTGCTGAAGAAGGTGAAGCGGAATGCTCGTATTGTGCTCTCGATGCAGAAGGCAGACACGACTCTAGTCCAGCCCCTTGTGATGGCCGTCCACCAATCATGTAGTTTGAGAGGTAATCTTGAGTAAACTACTTCGGGATCCACTACAAAGGAAAAATATCCACACAGTGTCATTTAACACAACTCATTATGGGCAGTAAAAAGAAGGCTACAAAGTTCTTACTTACCAGGCTGCAGTTCACTATTGTCTTGTGATGTCTACTACACAACCTTCTTCTTGTAGACGTTGTTGGGCCTGCAAGTGCACAGGTTTGTAGGACAGTAGCAAATTTCCCTCAAGTGGATGACCTAAGTTTTATCAATCCGTGGGAGGCGTAGGATGAAGATGGTCTCTCTCAAGCAACCCTGCAACCAAATAACAAAGAGTCTCTTGTGTCCCCAACACACCCAATACAATGATAAATTGTATAGGTGCACTAGTTCGGCGAAGAGATGGTGATACAACTGCAATATGGATGGTAGATATAGGTTTTTGTAATCTGAAATAACAAAAACAGCAAGGTAACTAATGATAAAAGTGAGCGTAAATGGTATTGCAATGATAGGAAACAAGGCCTAGGGTTCATACTTTCTCTAGTGAAAGTTCTCTCACAAATAATAACATAGATAGATAATATAACAAACCCTCAACATGCAACAAAGAGTCACTCCAAAGCCACTAATAGTGGAGAACAAACGTAGAGATTATGGTAGGGTACGAAACCACCTCAAAGTTATTCTTTCGGGTTGATCTATAAAAGAATTCGTACTAGAATAACACCTTAAGATACAAATTAACCAAAACCCTAATGTCACCTAGATACTCCATTATCACCTCAAGTATCCGTGGGCATGATTATATGATATGCATCACACAATCTCTGATTCATCCAACCAACACAAAGTACTTCCAAGAGTGCCCCAAAGTTTCTACCAGAGAGTCAAGAACGTGTGCCAACCCCTGTGCATAGGTTCCCAATGTCACGAAACCCGCAATTTGATCACCGAAACATACATCAAGTGGCACATGATATCCCATTGTCACCACAGATAATCATGGCAAGACATATATCAAGTGTTCTCTTAAAGACTCAATCCGATAAGATAACTTCAAAGGGGAAACTCAATTCATCACAAGAGAGTAGAGGGGAAGAAACATCATAAGATCCAACTACAATAGCAAAGCTCGGGATACCTCAAGATCGTGCCATCGAGGGAACACGAGAGAGAACACGAGAGAGAGAGAGAGAGAGAGATCAAACACATATCTTCTGGTACATACACTCAGCCCCGAGGGTGAACTACTCCCTCCTCGTCATGGAGAATGCCAGGATGATAAAGATGGCCACCGGTGATGGATTCCCCCTCCGACAGGGTGCCGGAACAGGCTCCCGAGAGGTTTTAGGTGGCTACAGAGGCTCGCGCCAGCGGAAATCCTGATCTATCTTCAGTTCTGGAAGGTTTAGGGTACGTAGGTATATATGGGCGAAAGGAGTACGTCGCTGGAGCTACGGGGACCCCACGAGAAAAGGGGGCGCGGCCCCCACCCTCGTGGGCAGCCCGTATCTCCCCTGACGTGCACTCCAAGTTCCCTGGGTTGCTTTCCTTCCAAAAATAACTTCTCCAGTTGATTTCGTTCCTTTTTGACTCTGTCTGATATTCCTTTTCCTCGAAACACTGAAATAGGCATAAAACAACAAATCTGGGCTGGGCCTCCAGTTAACAGGTTAGTCCCAAAAATAATATAAAATTGGATAATAAAGCCCAATATTGTCTAAAACAGTACATAAAGTAGCATGGAGCAATCAAAAATTATAGATACGTTGGAGACGTATCAAGCATCCCCAAGCTTAATTACTGCTCGTCCTCGAGTAGGTAAATGATGAAAAAGAGTTTTTGATGCGGAGTGATACTTTGGCATAATTTCAATGTAAATCTTCTTAACTGTGGCATGAATATTCATATCCGAAAGATTCAAGACAAAAGTTCATATTGACACAAAAATAATAATACTTCAAGCATACTAATCAAAACAATCATGTCTTCTCAAAATAGCATGGCAAAAGAAAGTTCATCCCTACAAAATTATATAGTTAGGCTATGCTTCATTTTCGTCACACAAAGATGTTCCCAACTTCTATACCCCCGATGACAAGCCAAGAAATTGTTTCATACTTAAATAATCTCAAACTTTTCAACCTTCACGCAATACATGAGCGTGAGCCATGGATATAGCACTATGGGTGGAATAGAATATGATGATGGGGATTGTGTGGAGAAGACAAAAAAGCAGAAAGTCTCACATTGACGAGGATAATCAACGGTCTATGGAGATGCCCATTAATTGATGTCAACATGAGGAATAGGGATTGCCATGCAATGGATGCACTAAAGCTATAAATGAATGCTCAACAAAAGAAAACTAGTGGGTGTGCATCCAACTTGCTTGCTCATGAAGACCTAGGGCATTTGAGGAAGCCCATCGTAGGAATATACAAGCCAAGTTCTATAATGAAAAATTCACACTACTATGAAAAAGACAACTTATGAGACTCACTATATGAAAAACGTGGTGCTACTTTGAAGCACAATATATGAGACTCATTACATGAAGAACAAGGTGCTACTTTGAAGCACAAGTGTGGAAAAAGAGATAGTAGCATTGCCCCTTTTATTTTCTTTTTTCTTTTTTTTTCTTTTTTTTGTGCCTTCCTTTTTTTTATTTTGTCCTTTCTCTTTTTTGGGCCTTTTTTTCTTTTGGCATTTCTCTTTTTCTTTTTTTTGTTTGGGCAATGCTCTAATAATGATGATCATCACACTTCTATTGATTACAACACGAGGATTAGAACTCGAAACTTAGAACAAGATATGACTCTACATGAATGCCTCCGGCGGTGTACCGGGATGGTGCAATGAATCAAGAGTGACATGTATGGAAAATAATGCATGGTGGCTTTGCCACAAATACGATGTCAACTACATGATCATGCAATGGCAATATGACAAAAGTAAAGTATGTCATGATGATGATGAACGGAATGGTGGAAAGTTGCATGGCAATATATCTTGGAATGGCTATGGAAATGCCATAATAGGTAGGTATGGTGGCTGTTTTGAGGAAGATATGGGGAGGTTTATGTGTGATAGAGCGTATCGTATCACGGGGTTTGGATGCACCGGCGAAGTTTGCACCAACTCTCAAGGTGAGAAAGGGCAATGCACGGTACCGAAGAGGCTTGCAAAGGTGGAAAGGTAAAAGTGTGTATAATCCATGGACTCAACATTAGTCAAAAGAACTCATATACTTATAGAATTTAGAAGTCATCAAAAATCAAGTATTATGCACATGCTCCTAGGGGGATAGATTGGTAGGAAAAGACCATCGCTCGTCCCCGACCGCCACTCATAGGGATGCACAAGCTAGGTACATTCATGTTTCAAATTTATTACACAACTTTAACCATACGTGCATGCTACGGGACTTGCTAACTTTAACACAAGCATTTCTCAAATTCACAATTACTCAAATAGCACGACTCTGATATTATCACCTCCATATCTCAAAAAAATTATCAAGCATCATACTTATCTTAGTATTCAATTCACTCAAAAGAAAGTTTCACATATCTTGAATACCAAGTATATTAACATTAAGCAAATTACCATGCTATTAACGACTCTCAAAATAATCTAAGTGAAGCATGAGAGATCAATAGTTTCTTTAAAACAATTCCACCACCGTGCTCTAAAAGATCTAAGTGAAGCACTAAAGCAAAAATTATCACGCTCAAAAGATATAAGTGAAGCACTATGAGCAAATGACAAACTACTCTGAAAGATATAAGTGAAGGTCAATGAGTAGCTAAATAATTATGCAAGTATGCGAAGACTCTCTCTCATTTAATAATTTGAGATCTTGATACTTTATTCAAACATCAAGCAAAGCTAAAGAAAACTACATTGCAAGGATAGCACAACTCATGTGAAGAAGCAAAAACTTAGGCTCAACCGATACTAACTGATAGTTGTTGAAGAAGAAAGGTGGGATGCCTACCGGGGCATCCCCAAGCTTAGATGCTTGGGACTTCTTGAAATAATATCTTGGGGTGCCTTGGGCATCCCCACGCTTGAGCTTTTGTGTCTCCTTAATCCCTCTCATATCATGGTTTCTCTTTTTATCAAAAGCTTCATTCACAACAAACTCAACAAGAACTCGTGAGATAGGTTAGTACAAACCAATGCAAAAACTTCTCATTTTCTACTGTAACAAATCACTAACATTATTATTAAACATTGAATACTAAATGCCCCTGCATATTTAATACTCCTATCCTCAAATAGAATCATTAAACAAGCAAACATATGCAAACAATGCAAACATAACAGCAATCTATCAAAACAGTACAGTCTGTAAAGAATGCAAGAGTATCCATACTTTCCTAACTCCAAAAATTATGAACTAAAATTACCACTGTAATAAATTTATCAGATCTCCATATGCAAAAAGATTCAACATTATACAATGCTCTGACTTTACTAGGGAATTTTTGCAACAGCGGTAAACTTTCTGTTTTCAAACAGCAACATGTATACTAGCAAAATAAGCATGGAAAAGGCTATCCTTAACTTATTTATTGAAACTAAATATGCAAAACATTATTCTAACTAACAGCAAGTAAATAAAAGCAAAAGAAAAGGACGCTCCAAGCAAAACACATATCATGTGGTGAATAAAAATATAGCTCCAAGTAAAGTTACCGATGAACGAAGACGAAGGAGGGGATGCCATCCGGGGCTTCTCCAAGCTTAGGCTCTTGGTTATCCTTGAATATTACCTTGGGGTGCCTTGGGCATACCCAAGCTTAGGTTCTTTCCACTCCTTATTCCATAGTCCATCGAATCTTTACCCAAAACTTGAAAACTTCACAACACAAAACGCAACAGAAAACTCGTAAGCTCCGTTAGTATAAGAAAATAAAACCACCACTTAGGTACTGTAATGAACTCATTCTAAACTCATATTGGTGTAATATCTACTATACTCCAACTTTTATATGGTTCATACCACTTAATACTAGCCATAGATTCATCAAAATAAGCAAACAACACATAGAAAACAGAATCTGTCAAAAACAGAACAGTCTGTAGTAATCTGTATCAAACGTATACTTCTGGAACTCCAAAAATCCTACCAAATTAGGAATTCCTATGAAATTCGTGTACCAATCCAGAGCAAAATGACTCATATCATGAGCACGTTTCTGTGAATTAACAAAACTAATTTACTGGGTGCAAAAGTTTCTGATTTTCAGCAGGATCAACACAACTATCACCGTAAGCCATCCTAAAGGTCTTACTTGGCACTTTATTGAAACAAAAGCTATAAAACATGATTAATACAGTAGCATAATCATGTGTACACACAAAACAGTAAGGATAAATATTGGTTTGTCTCCCAACAAGCGATTTTCTTTAATGCATTTCTAGCTAGGCATGATGATGGCAATGATGCTCACATAAAAGACAAGAATTGAAACATAACGGGAGCATCATGAAGCATATGACTAGCACATTTAAGCCTAACCCACTTCCTATGCATAGGGATTTTGTGAGCAAACAACTTATGGGAACAATAATCAACTTGCATAGGAAGGTAAAACAAGCATAACTTCAAGATTTTAAGCACATAGAGAGGAAACTTGACATTATTGCAACTCCTACAAGCATATGTTCCTCCCTCATAATAATTTTCAGTAGCATCATGAATGAATTCAACAATATAACCAGAACCTAAAGTCATGATCTACTAGCATAGAAAATTTACTACTCTCCATATAAGCAAATTTCTTCTTTATGGCATACATATCATCACAATAATCCTCATAGATAGGAGGCATACTTTAATCATAGTAAATTTGCTCATCAATGCTTGGGGGACAAAAAATTGCATCTTCATCAAACATAGCTTCCTCAAGCTTTGCATATCATTAGCATCATGGATATTCAAGGAATTCATACTAAGAACATTGCAATCATGCTCATCATTCACATATTTTATGCCAAGAATTCTATGTAATTCTTTTTCTAGTACTTGAGCATAGTTTTCCTTCCCATCATTCTCACGAAAGATATTAAAAAGGTGAAGCGTATGAGACAAACTCAATTCCATTTTTTTGTGTAGTTTCATTTTATAAACTAAACTAGTGAGAAAACAAGAAACAAAAAGATTCGATTGCAAGATCTAAAGATATACCTTCAAGCACTCACCTCCCCGGCAACGACGCCAGAAAAGAGCTTGACGTCTACTACACAACCTTCTTCTTGTAGACGTTGTTGGGCCTGCAAGTGCACAGGTTTGTAGGACAGTGGCAAATTTCCCTCAAGTGGATGACCTAAGGTTTATCAATCCGTGGGAGGCGTAGGATGAAGATGATCTCTCTCAAGAAACCCTGCAACCAAATAACAAAGAGTCTCTTGTGTCCCCAACACACCCAATACAATGGTAAATTGTATAGGTGCACTAGTTGGGCGAAGAGATGGTGATACAAGTGCAATATGGATGGTAGATATAGGTTTTTGTAATCTGAAATAATAAAAACAGCAAGGTAACTAATGATAAAAGTGAGCGTAAATGGTATTGCAATGATAGGAAACAAGGCCTAGGGTTCATACTTTCACTAGTGCAAGTTCTCTCAACAATAATAACATAGATAGATAATATAACAATCCCTCAACATGCAACAAAGAGTCACTCCAAAGCCACTAATAGCGGAGAACAAACATAGAGATTATGGTAGGGTACGAAACCACCTCAAAGTTATTCTTTCGGATCGATCTATAAAAGTGTTCGTACTAGAATAACACCTTAAGATACAAATCAACCAAAACACCTTAACTAATGATTATACGATATGAATCACACAATCTCAGATTCATCCAACCAACACAAAGTACTTCAAAGAGTGCCCCAAAGTTTCCACCGGAGAGTCAAGAACGTGTGCCAACCCCTATGCATAGGTTCCCAATATCACGAAACCCGCAAGTTGATCACCAAAGAATACATCAAGTGGCACATGATATCCCATTGTCACCATAGATAATCACAGCAAGACATACATCAAGTGTTCTCATAAAGACTCAATCCGATAAGATAACTTCAAAGGGGAAACTCAATTCATCACAAGAGAGTATAGGGGGAGAAACATCATCAGATCCAACTACAATAGCAAAGCTCGGGATACATCAAGATCGTGCCATCGAGGGAACAAGAGAGAGAACACAAGAGAGAGAGAGAGATCAAACACATAGCTACTAGTACATACCCTCAGCCCCGAGGGTGAACTACTCCCTCCTCGTCATGGAGAGCGCCGGGATGATGAAGATGGCCACTAGTGATGGATTCCCCCTCCGGCAGGGTGCCGGAACAGGCTCTCGAGAGGTTTTAGGTGGCTACAGAGGGTCGCGGAGGCGAAAATCCCGATCTATCTTCTGTTCTGGAAGTTTTAGGGTACATGGGTATATATGGGTTAAAGGAGTACGTCGGTGGAGCTACGGGGGCCCCACGAGGCAGGGGGGCGCGCCCGGGGGGGGCCACCCTCGTGGGGAGCCCGTATCTCCCCTGACGTGCACTCCAAGTTCCCTGGGTTGCTTTCCTTCCAAAAATAACTTCTCCAGTTGATTTCGTTCCGTTTTGACTCCATATGATATTCCTTTTCCAGAAACACTGAAATAGGCATAAAACAGCAAATCTAGGCTGGGCCTCCGGTTAATAGGTTAGTCCTAAAAATAATATAAAAGTGGATAATAAAGCCCAATATTGCCTAAAACAGTAGATAAAGTAGCATGGAGCAATCAAAAATTATAGATACGTTGGAGACGTATCATCTTGCATAAAGTGTAAACAAATAGTTTGATTGGCATATTTTGAACCATTTCAATAACAATATTTATCAGATTCCTCTTTTGAAGGTGGTTCATGAATATCCCATTGCCCCATACGCAGAAAGGGTCGAAGTGTGGATCTTTGCCATTGATATATTGGAGCAACCAGACCTCAAACGGTCAAGTCTCTGTACATCAGTGTCATCCCTGGATCGGTAATGCTGACACGCACAGTACTCGAGGAATTATAACAGAGTTTCAATCACACACTTATTACATCGAGACCTCATAAAGAGTATTATTACATAAATAAATCATGGCTGAAGGCCATCTAAACAAGATAACAGTAGAAGGCTTCGAAGGTAAATGAGTCCACCAACTCCAACGGCATAGCTGAATGCAAAACAACGACCTAACGCACCTTATTCATCGTCTGAGTAGTCTGCAACATAAGACGTTGCGGCCTGAAATGGGTCAGCACATGGAATATGTTTGCATAGTTACACTGTAAAGCAATGATAATGCAAATACTATATCTACATGCAATATTTGGCTGGTGGAGGCTGTAAGTTTCATGGTTTTGCATAAAGCTAGTTTTTTCCCTACAACAAAGGAATAAATTTGTTTAGCTACTCCCTTGTTGCCCATTATTTGAGAAGGTTCCTCCAACTCAAATCCCAATTAAAAACATCATCATTAACCCGACATCATAATTAATCAAAGTAACATGTTGAGATCACATCAATAGATTCAAGTACGAGATACTCAAGACGTCCATAACAGGGGACATGGCTAACCATGATTAGTTTATACACTCTGCAGAGGTTTGCACACTTTTCCCCACAAGACTCGACCGCATGCATGATCGGATGATCGAGACATAGCATTTCTGAAGCATTAATTCTCTACTCCGGGTAGACAGTACCACCTACAACCTTCTACATCTGCTAGTCTACCTCGTCAAGAGCTCACGCAACTTACTCAACGATGCCAGAGCCCATAATGGCTTGTGGCTGCACATGGAAGTTTCTAGCATGAATAATATTATGATCCCTTTGATCCTGGGTGGCATTCCATAGGATAATCACATGGGTACTCCGGGATTTCCAAAACAGACAACACTGGGTACTCCAGGCGCCTCAACCAATCCACCCAGATTTGTATTTAAGTTGCCACCTTAATGTTGATCCATGTGTGAATCATGATCCAATCCCGATCTACGAGCATGGCTAAGCAACAAGGTGGCAACTTTAATACAAGAGTCAAAATCCATCCAAATCTGGGTGCCTCAACCAATCCATCCAAACCGAACACGAAACAAGCAATGGCTTAAACTAAAAAAAGTCAAAACCTAATATCATTATTAACATGTGAATTAGATCTTAACAGAAATACATGTGATTGGCTATGATTCGCAAAAAGATTTAACTCAAACGGAGCAACGAAACACGAAAATACGAACGGAACAAGATCGTTTACTAATCTGGACCAAAGTCAAGTTTTACAGTACAAAAATCATGTTCAAGACGAAGATCTAGGCACTGGTTCATCTAATTTGGATAAACGAGTAAAAACTTATATTGGTTTAAAGATCAGGGGCTGAATCGCGATAGAAATAATGCAGATAAATCCCTCGCGAAAAAATAAAAAAAAGACCAACGAATGAACGTTCGCTGTCTGAATCTAACCGACAAACAACCTTTGTTAAAACTAACGAATGGACGAACGTCCGCTAAATAAATAAATCAACGAAAACCGAACCGATCTAATAAGAAAGATCTAGGGTTTATAAAAAAACCGAACATTTTTTATACCTAAACCGAAAAAAGACCGGCGGCGGCTTCCGGTGAGATTCCGGCGAGGCAGGGTGGCATGCGGCAGCGCAGGCGACGGCGGCGCGGGCGTGGGGCGTCGGCGCGACAGCGGTGGGTGGCACGGGAGGCACGGCAGCAGTGGAGCAGTGTGGGTGGGCGGAGCGGCGGCGGCTCCGGTGGGCGGTGGCGCTGTGGTGGTGGAGCTGCGGCGACAGGGCGAGACGGGGCTTCGGGGGGGGGGAGGGGGCGGTGGCGTATTATAAACGGGTGGGGGTGTCCGACTTGGCGGAGGGGCCAAGCGGCAGCGGCGGGCAGCTCCTGGACTCCGGCGGGAGTCCGGCTTGGCCATGCGCGGGAGGGCAGCGGCGCTGTGGGCCGGCTGGGCCGCTGGCCCAGTTCGGTCCAGAAACTTTTTTCAAAACATTTCGCCCGAAAAGAAAAATCCTAATAAATTATAAAAAAATGCCAAAAACAATTTTCCCCGTCTAGAAGAAATATTTAGAACAAAGTGAACATTTTTCTGGCCTAAAAATGCAATTTTCGAAAATGCATATTTTTCTAATTCAAATAAAATAGCGAATAAAATACGAGAAAATCCATAATTTGATTTTAAATTTCTTTCTCCAGTATTTCCCTGAATTTGAAGAAGTCATATTATCTTCTCTCCTTTGTTTTTAACATTGGAAACAAATGGAGAGAAAAATAATAAAATTAATTTGATCCTTTCTTCAAATTTGAAATAAATTCAAATATGAATTTTGTGAAACCTCCAACTCTCTCAATGGGTCCTTGAGTTGCTTAAGATTTCTAGGATCTCAACCAAATGCAAGAATAAATATGATATGCATATGATGTTCTATGTATAACATCCAAATTGACAATTGGGATGTTACACATAAGTACCTAAATGCACCAAGTTAATATTAGAAGCTAAACAACAATTGCACAATGATGTAGTACAACTCTCCCTTCGTTCCATTATATAAGATCTTATCACATCCAATATACTCACATATTGGATGAATTAACATCTTACATTACGTGGCTGATGGAGTTTATTACATTGTTACAAATATTGGCCGATTAACTACAGTTAACTCCTGCTGTGTTGTTCACTACAAGAAATATGTCAACTTGCGACCATCACTATTGGTCACTAAAAGGTCATTGTTTTTCATTTGCGGCCTTTTTGTGACCAAAAATAGAAGGTCAAAAGTTGGCGGTCGTAAACTGAAATTAACGACCTTCTTTGTGATATGTAAAAGGTCGTTGGTTCTTTGACCAAATTTTTGGTCACTAGCAGCCTCCCCAGGCCATGTAGGATCCAGCGTGTCAAGCTGACGTGGATAAGAATCAGCCCGGTCCAATTCGATGTTTATATGGGCCAAGCCCATTAATGCGGCCCTTTTACTGTATATTTTTCTGTTAATTTTCTCTGGCTACATGGGCCTGGCCCAACAATTTGGCCTTTTTATTTTCTACAGCATGGCCTTTTGAGGTCCATTTCATTTTAATTTCCAGCTTTTTGTCATCTCCAGTTTTTAGATGGGTCCCAATTGTCAGATTTTTCCTGGCAGTGGATCCATGTCACTTTTTAAACAGTATATATCAAACAGAAAGAAGAGAAGAATATGAAAATCTTCAAATAACAACCAAAATAGGTTTATTATAATATATTCTTTACAGTACAAAACATGTGAAACTCCATACACTCGTTCACATCACAACAACTAGTTTAACCATCAAATATTGCATGCCCAGGAACTTCAAACTTCACGTAGATAACCATACAATATTCCACACAATCACAAACATTGCGATCGTCAAATAAAACGCTTTGCCAGTGTAAAGCTATCTACTCTTGGATACCACAGAACATGCTCTTCAACATAGGAAGAAGTCATCAGCGGAGTTCTACCAACAACACAAGCTCCATTCACCTACAAGAAGAGAATGTAATATCAAGTACTTGGATCGTTCAAGAAGATTACAACAAACATATATATGTAGAAGTACATCAGGAAATATGATGGAGCAAATCGGACAACAAATACATTAAGTAAACAGCCAACCGATGAGTGATGACGACAAGCAAAGAGTATAAACCCAGGTTTCGACATAAATAGTGTCAACTCAAGCAGAACATAATAAGGCAGTAAACACGTGGGCATTTTCTCTTTCACCCTCTTCAGATCAAATCATCTACATAGCTTCAATTTTCTTTGTGCTTTCTAGCAAAGAGCAAAACTAAGTAGAGCAAAGCATAGTTGAAGGTGGCGTGGTGAATTAATTTGATGGCGTACTTGATGGTGATGCCGCAAACAACATTTAGATCTAGAATGAGAACTAATAGACTATAAGCATACAAAAGAAAATATAATTTCAGCGAAATCAAAAACCGGTGATGAAACCTAAATAATAGTGCAGCAGATTAGCTCTTAGCATGGAGGAACATCACCAAATTAAACAAGATGGTTGTTCAAGTTTTTAGACAAGTATTCATGATTACAGTTTGTTATCGTCGTTCAAATTCGCGAACATGTGTATAAGATTGATTAATACATCTGCATGTGCTACCACCGAAGCAAACATGAGGCCATGAAGCATCAGGGCAGCCATGATTTACATATTTACCAATGAACAAACATGATACATGCATCAAGCATCAAGCATTAGGCCATGAATCATCTGTCCCATTTGTTCAACAAGACGAGTACATACCTAACTCCAGGTCAATGCGGTGGATGGGGCTGTACTTGAACATCTGGTCCAGGGACGAGCCTGCTAATCCAAATCGAACAAACAAATTCATTAAGACGGGATTGGAGAGACAAGGAAGAAATGAAGTAAACATAGATACATGTCTATATATAAGAAGCAGAAGCAAGTAATATAAATACATCCTCTTTCTTCCTCTACAACACTAACTAGAGCAACATCAATCATTGTACACAAGGAGCAGCAGTAACAAGCCGATAAAAGGAAGCTCAAGATTTGTGTCTTTTGCAAGTTTTAGCACACTGGTACATGCGTTAAAATGGAAGCGCCACTGCTGGGTTGCAACAGCCAACAAACTATAGGGTGACCATCAAGTTAGCATTACAGAAAGCGAAAAGGAAAGTGGAAAAGACATGGCATCCTACAGTTATGCGGAGAACATCGACAAGCAGCACCTGTCTTCCAACATTGTTGGCTTGCAGCCGCTGTTATCCTTGCTTCAAGTCAGGTCCAGGAACTCCTTGTGTGCAGATCAAGGTAGAATAGCAGCCTCGGTCGTCCAGCCGCACTTCGCTGCAGGAAAACAAACAAATGGCTGAATCATCTTGGTAGAAACATAGTAAAAAACTGCTAAATGGACACTAGCAGAAAAATGAATATTTTACAATGTAGTAACTTCTTTTGTCATGTATGGGCATATTTGTATGCTTGTGCTCCTACACCCCCTGCCATGGAATGAACATTTCTCAAAGAAAATAAAACATGCCCATTGCCTCCTAGGATAAACTATGTGTTTCTCTGAAGATAAATCATAGGTTCTTCTTAAACATGAAAACCTATAGGCACACTACTTTGTACATAATGAATCATACTCTTCAAAAGTGTTGTATGAACTAGCGAAAAAAATATAGATCACTCTTTCCATTCACAAAAATAAAGAAATAGGTGGATGTCATCTCAATATTGTCGCTAATTAAGAGCTTCAATGTTCATCGAGAATGCTCAATGTGCAGCAAAGTAGCATAGTGAAACGAGGTGAGTATGGTAGATATAGGCGCCTGGAATCATATGAACTAGTATAGGCTAGCAGCAGCATCTCTTCCCTGAATCTCATGTCCCCGTCCTCGCGGTGACCGATTTACTAGCTGTTGTTTGCAAGCAGCGAATCACTAGATCTGGAGCGCAAGATATCTAGGCAGCAAATCACTAGATTGATTCATCGGATCTAGCAGCGATTAATGGAACGGGGGTGAGTACTCATGAGGAGGGTGCGGGTGGCGAACTCGACGCCGATGGTGGACTTGGAGTCGAGGTAGAACGCGTTGCTGGTGAAGCGGGAGAGGATGTTGTACTTGTCGACACCGGACGCCGGAGTCATTGTCCACTCGGTGCACCATGTGTTTCCGTCGCCACCCACTGACGCGGATCCTGCACCAACCATGCGGCCCTAGATCTGTCGGCCGCCGTCGTCCCAGGGCGTGCACGATGAATGGAGTGGGGACATCGAGGAGAAGTAGAGGATTGGCCATCGCCCCGCTCGCGCTCGTGACTCCCTACGGTGGTGGGGTGGTGGCGGAGGTGATGGGGATTTGATTCGGGAGCGGAGGAGAGATTTGGGGGATTTGATTCAAGAGCGGAGGGGAGATTTGCTAGCGGGTACACGGTCCACGCGCGCGCCACGGTCCAACCAGCTCGATGTAGCGGCACGCATCGAAGCACGCACGCGCGCGCCGGCGAGAAAACCGGCCGAGACACCATGGCCGAGAAGCAGACTGATGGATCTGGGGGATGAAGGCGAGGGAATAGGGTGCGTGGCGGAGACAAGGTCGGCAGTGGTGGGTGGGGGTGTCGACGGTGGGAATCGCGGGAGGGGGAGGAAGGCGGGGGTAGCAGGGTGGGCTGGGAGAGGATGTGGAGAATGGCAGAGGATGAGTGTGGGTGGGTGGGTTAGGGTTTGGGTTTCTCGGGAGAAGCTGTACCGTTGATGTGTGCGTGACGGACGGCTCAGATGGTGTCTGACTGGGTGATCCGCGTGAACGTGGTTTCTGGCTTCTCATTGGCCGGTTGTCTTGCGCTGGAGTCTTCAAAATAAAAAACTATAAATCTCTGTTGTAAAAAGGGACCATCCACAATTTATTCAAAATTAAATAAAAATAATGTCAATATGTTTCCATCCACCTCTCATATCTATCTATTACATTACGGAAAAAAGAAACACCTAACCATTTATTTGATGTATTAGAAAATAACAACCATTTATTCGGCTCGCCACCGTCGACGACGATGAAAAGATCAGACGCTCAGGACCCCCCAACCCCCACAAAGGGGAAGATGTTGGATGTGGAGAAGAGCCCACAATTTATTTGGTTTTTGAGGATGACTACCTAGAAACACATACCAAAATCCCTTGGTACTTTTAGATAACATCAGTGACCGGAGCTCCTCCGGCACATCCGCAGTTGTCAGGAGATCTCCATGTCTTCTTGCTCTGGCCACAAGTTCATAAGCTAGACAGTTTTGTTTCCTTTTGACAACTGAGATTTTGGCTGAATTGAAAAACCGAAGAGCACGTTTTATCTCACTAACAGTCTCGAAGCCCCGATAACGCCACTAGGCCTGTCAAAATGGCGTGTCATCTGCCTCTTCTACTGATTTGTAGGTTCTCATTTGGGTGCTCAACGAGAAGAGGTCTAGGCCCCTGTGGTCTCGAGAAGAGCCTGCAAATTGCCAATGTTATGGCAATATTTTTAGCATAGTTTTGTAAAAATGATATTACATTTTGCACAAGTTTGCATTTTGAGATGACAAACAATGATGCCTAACGAAGTTTTCATTTTCTTTGGACGAAAAATCAATTTTCCATTTTTTGAGTGCCCAAAATGAGTTTTTTTGTGAAGGACCTACCATATATTTATTACAAAATTGGACCAAATTAATTTTCTAAAATACTATGCCATATTTAATGCACAATTGACCAAATGGTTGGATATCAAAAGCTTTGATCCACCCCTGGTGAAAAAGACAAATTTCCATCGATTTAGTAGGAAGCGGGTCAAATTTGAACTGTAGCTGCCTCATAGTTTGCTATTTATTTTTTCCAAAAATCATTTCTAGGTACATAAGTATCTATTTAATAAGAGAAACATCAAAAATTTTCCAAGATTCAACCACTAGCTAGGAACGGCCAAGCCCGCCATTTTGACCGCATTTTGAAACGGGCATAAAAAATTCAAAAAAAACAAAAAATTGGAAAACCTTCGCATTGTGTCATCATACGTGACTAAGTTTCCAGGGAAAATAATAAACTTGTGATACGGCAATTATTTTAAAAAAAGTGTTGTTGGAAATGAGCTATCATGCGTGAAGATTCATGGCATAGTTTTTTTAAATGATCTTATATTGTGCACAAGGGTGCATCTTGAAATTCCAAACAATGTTGCCTAAGGGAGTTTTCATTTTTCTTTGCACGGAAAATTCATTTTCCATTTTTTGAGTGCCTGAAATGAATTTTTTTTAAGGAACAACCAAATAATTGTTGCAAAAACGGACCAAATCAATTTTATAAAATACTAGGCCATGTTTAGTGCACAATTGACAAAATGGTTCGGTGTCAAAATCTTTGATCCACCTCTGGTGAAAAAGACAAATTTCTGCCGATTCGGTTGGAAGCGGGTCAAATTTGAACTGCAGCTGCCTCATAGTTTGCTCTTTATTTTTTCCAAAAATGATTTTTAGGTACAAAAGTATCTATTTAATCAGAGAAACACCAAAAGTTTTCCAAGATACAAACACTAGCTAGGAACGGTCAAGCCCGCCATTTTAACCGCATTTTGGAACGGGCATAAAAAATTCAAAAAGAATCACAAAATTGGAAAATCATCGCATTTTATCATTATATGTGGCCAAGTTATGAGGAAAAATAATAAACTTGTAATACGACAATTATTTTTAAAAAGTGTTCTCAGAAACGAGCTATCATCTATGAAGAATCATGGATTACAAGCCAAATGATCAATCTTATGTTCACATTCATGGTATAGTTTATTCAAATGATATAATATTGTTCACATGGGTGCATCTTGGACTGGCAAACAATGTTGCCTAAGGGAGTTTCATTTTCTTTGGATGGAAAATCAATTTTCCATTTTCCGAGTGCCCAAATGAGTTTCTTTTGTGAAGGACCTACCATATATTTGTTGCAAAATTGAACCAAATCAATTTTATAAATTACTAGGGCATATTTAATGCACAATTGACCAAATGGTTGGGTATCAAAAGCTTTGATCCACCTCTGGTGAAAAAGACAAATTTTTGTCGATTTAGTAGGAAGCGGGTCAAATTTGAAGTGTAGCTGCCTCATAGTTTGCTATTTATTTTTTCCAAAAATCGTTTCTAGGTACATAAGTATCTATTTAATAAGATAAACATCAAAATTTTTCCAAGATTCAACCACTAGCTAGGAACGGTCAAGCCCGCCGTTTTGACCGCATTTTGAAACGGGCATAAAAAATTCAAAAAATACAAAAAATTGGAAAACCTTCGCATTGTGTCATCATATGTGACCAAGTTTCCAGGAAAAATAATAAACTTTTAATACCGCAATTATTTTTAAAAAGTGTTCTTAGAAATGAGCTATCATGCGTGAAGATTCATGGCTTTCAATCCAAATGATCTATCTTATGGCCACATTCATGGCATAGTTTGTTCAAATGATCTCATATTGTGCAAAAGGGTGCATCTTGGAATTCCAAACAATGTTGCCTCAGGGAGTTTTCATTTTATTTGCACGGAAAATTAATTTTCCATTTCTTGAGTGCCCGAAATGAGATTTTTTAAGGAACAACCAAATAATTGTTGCAAAAACGGACCAAATAAATTTTATAAAATACTAGGCCATGTTTAATGCACAATTGACAAAATGGTTCGGTGTCAAAAGTTTTGATACACCTCTGGTGAAAAAGACAAATTTCCACCGATTTAGTTGGAAGTGGGTCAGATTTGAACTGCAGCTGCCTCATAGTTTGCTTTTTATTTTTCCCAAAAATCATTTTTAGGTACAAAAGTGTCTATTTAATAAGAGAAACACAAAAAGTTTTCACAGATTCAACCACTAGCTAGGAACGGTCATGCCCGTCGTTTTGACCACATTTTGAAACGGGCATGAAAAAATCAAAAAAAATCAAGAAATTGGAAAACCTTCACATAGTGTCATTATATGTGGCCAAGTTACCTGAAAAGTAATAAACTTGTAATACGATAATTAATTTTGAAAAGTGTTCTCAGAAACGAGCTATCATGTGTCAGGACCCCGACTCAATGCCACATCGATCTAGCATGTAACACCTCATATCACTTTGCGGCCTCACGCACGGTATTCCCACGGGTGTCGCCTTACCTTTGCCCGGGACCGTTTGCACCTTTTGGCACACGTATATGATAGTGTCGCTGGCATTCATATGGTAAGGAGCCCCGGCTGACATGGCTAGTCGTAAACCCAAAGTGGGACGGACTTACAGGGACAGGCATTCATGACCCATCATCGAACGTGTCGGTCATCAACGAGTGAATCCGGGCTGTAGCACTGGGCTAACAGGACTCCGGTAAACCGGGCTGTAGCGGGCTAACAGGACTCTGGTATCCATCGCGTGACATTTCCCCGAAGGGACAGACACAGGAATGAAGAAGGACACATGCCAGCCAGCCTAAGTGTTCCGGAGCAGTAGTAAGCTACCATGGCTCAGTGGAAGCACTAGGAGACATTTCCCGGTAAGAGAGGCTACTAAGGATAAACAACTAGATAGTCAGATCCCACACATACCAAGCATTTCAATCATACACACAATATGCTTGATATGTGCAAATACAACAAGGCATCACAACATGACTCTACAATACAAGTACTTTATTTAGAGGCTCAGAGAGCCATACATATCATACACACAAGTACGGGTCACACGACCCAACATTCAAGTCATACAGACATACAAGCCAACAGCGGAAGTAACTTATCTGAGTACAGACAACTAGTAAAATAAAAGAGGCTTGGGTAAGCCTAGCTATACTACATGGTCCTTCACAAGCTTAGGATCACCTCCTGGGCCTCAATCTACTCATCGATGTCAACATCTACGAAGAACCCGTCAGAAGGGGTTGCAGCGTCTTCTGTAAAAGTAAATTAAAGCAACATGAGTACAAAGGTACCCAGCAAGACTTACATAAGATCCTACATACATGCACATTATCAAGAAGGGTTGGTGGGGTTATTGCAGCAAGCCAGCTTTGACTCTTGGCTAAGCTATCCTACGAGACACCAACTTGAAATGGTTTTGCGCACTCGAGTCCACTACTCACCACTTCAATACACCACCGAGGATCCACCTCCGTCATCCTATGGAAGAGCCATCCTCGGCACTCACGCTTATCTTGAGGCTTTTAGTAGTATCCATTTACTTGTCTATGAACTGTATAGGCAACCAAGTAGTCCTTTACCACGGACGCGGCTATTCGAATAGATGATGGTAACCCTGCAGGGGTGTACTTCTTCATACACGCTCTCACCACTTACCGCCGTTTACACGACATGTACTCGGCAACATTCAAGCAGAAGCCCAACATGGGTGTCGGCCACGACCTACCTAAACACCTAAGTCTCTAGTCCAGGTTTATCGCCTATTTAGGTTCCATCCGCAGGGAGTTCGGCCGAGGTTTCCACATACAGCCCCGAACAATGTGTACAGGGTTTCGAGACACCTAACCGGTGCCCGGTATACCCGGCCACGTACCTACCGCATCACAGCCCACCCCGCGGGTCAGCGCTGTCCACGGCCTCCAGTAAGCTACAAACACTAGAAACTACTTGCAACTCCTGGACAGAGGACTAGGGTGAATAAGAAGCCGAGAGGGTCCATTGGTTTCGGGCCCAATGCATGGTAGTAGCTGAATCTTAAATCACACATACAGATCTCAGTGCTTAAGGACGGCTTCAATGAAACAACCCACCATGTACTCCTACATGGCCTCTCATCAATACCTTTACCAAATCGTGTTCAACACATTACTCTCATTACCGGCATGATCATTTCACTCTAGCCCATCACCTTGATGAACCAGACCTGACACGACTCTAAGCATAGCAGGCATAGCAAGGTAGGAACAACACATTCATATGGCTCAATCAACTCCTACACATGCTAGTGGGTTTCATCTAGTTACTATGGCAATGACAGGTCATGCAGATTAAATGGGTTCAACTACTATAGCACACAGCAGTTTGAAACACGTTGTCTTAATGCAGTAAAAGAGAGCAGAAGCGAGAACATGGGATTGTATCGATATGATCAAATGGTTGGTTGCTTGCCTGATAGGTCGATGCACTGATATTGTTCTTCGTTGGGGTAATCACGGTACTCCTCGGAGGCAGAACCTGCCGCAAAGGGCACCGATACACAAACATCACCAAACAATATGCAACAATATGATGCATGCATGAGACATGGCAAAATGAGTGTATTAGGCTAATGCAACTAAGACCAGATGGGTTTGAACCATTTTGAATCAAAGATTCAAGTTTCAAACTCATAAATGGCCCTTTTAAGTGCTTTATCTTGTTATGCACTAAACATCAGGTTATCTTTCTTAAACATGCATGAAACCAGTATAGATGGATAGATTGGATTTTTCTGACCATTTTTCATATATAACACTTTGCATTTGGAGCTACAGATTAATTTCTATGATTTTTTGAAGTTTGTGGTATTTTCTGGAATTTCCTGTGTAATAATAATTCCAGTAAATAACTTATTGCGTCAGCATTACATCAGGATGATGTCAGTGGTCAACAAAACAGTCCAGGTCAAACCTGACTAGTTGGTCCCACGTGTCAGTGTAATTAGTTTAACTAAATATTAGTTAATACTAATCCTAATTAGTTAACAGGGCTGGGCCCCACCTATCATTGACCCAGGGGGTCAAACTGGGCCCACCCATGGTCAAACGAGGGTCGGCGAGGTCAACTCGCCGGCGTTTAGCCGCCGGCGAGGCCGAACGCGGCGGCGAGACTGCATTTGTGCGTTCCGGCGACCAAATGAGCGGCGGAGGGCATCTACGTGTAGCTGGGAGCAAGCCGCAGCTCTTGGTGGTGGTGGTTGAGCTCGGGGTGGCCGGAAATGGCGCCGGCGACGACCTTGGCGGTCACCGGAGTTCGGGTGAGGTTGAACCCGAGGCTACAGGACACGGCGAGGCTCGTGGTGAGGTGCGTTGGGCTCCTGGGGACGCAGTGAGTGTGTTGGACACGATGGTGTGGCCGGTGGGTGGCCAAGGACACGTCGGCGACGAGCTCGGCGGCGGCGCGTGCGGTGAAGCTTTGTGTGCTCGCTGTGGTGCACAAGAGCGAGAAAGGGAAGGGGGAGGAGGTAGCTGGGCTCACGGAGGTCTCGAGGGAGTAGACGGCGCGGTCGGGGATGAGCTGGTGCGGCGGCGATGGCGAAAGGGATCTCCAGCGATGGCGGAGTCGGGCGAGGTCGCTGCAGAGGCCTCGGGGCAAGCGAGCGCTCGGGGCTCGGCTAGCTCGAAGAAGAGGAGGGCGGCAGAGCTCCTGGACACGGCGGCGCGGTGCAGGGACAACGGAGAGCGCGGGTTTCACGGCGGTGCAGGCGCGGCAGCGTCGTCCATGGCGCGGGAGAGCGAGGGAGAGAGGCAGGGGGAGAATGGATGTGTCCACGGGGTTCGGGGCACGATGTGGAGGTCGTACCGGCCAGTAGAGAGGCGAGGGGAGGAAGCAGGGCGACTGGCAGCTGCGTGGCGCGCGCTGGTGCCGCCGTCAAGCACCTGTCTGCCTGCCTGGTGAAGGCAAGCAGCTCGCTGGAGCGGCTACTGGGCTGGGCCGGCTAGGTGGGCTAGCTGGTGGGCTGGCAGGTGGGCTGCCAGGTTAGTTCCCTCTCTCTCTCTCTCTTTTACTTATCTTTTTTATTTCCTCTGTAACTTTGTGGACTTTCTAAAAATACCTAGAAAACTCCAAAAATCACCAAACTGCTTATGGCCACTAACTGGAATATATCCAGCTTGGAACATTTTAGTTTAGGATTATTTGAGCATTTGAAATATTTTATATAATTTAAATGCCCAAACACAAATACTTATGATTTAATTCAAAGACCTTAGGATGACCTAGAAAATTGTGCACCACTTTTGGCAGAGGTTCTGAACCAAGACAAAAATGATGGACATTTTAGAAGGGCATTTCAGGTTCATTGAAAATATTTTTAGTAAGCCCTAGTTGGTTTCAGAGGCGGCTGGGGGTTCTGTCATCCCCATTTCAAGTTTCTGTTGAAAAAAAATAGACATGATGCAACACTCTAATGCATGAACTAGCTAGGGTGTGACATCATGTGTGGAGATCAATGGCTTTCAAGTCAACTGATCAATTTTATGGTCACATTCATGGCATAGTTTGTTCAAATGATCTCATATTGTGCATAAGGTTGCATATTGGAATCGCAAACAATATTGCCTAAGGAAGTTTCCATTTTCTTTGGACGAAAAAAATAATTTTTCCATTTTTTGAGTGCCCAAAATGAGTTTTTTGTGTGAAGGACCTACCATATATTTGTTGCAAAACTGGATCAAATTGTTTTTCTAAAATATTAGGCCATATTGAATGGACAATTGACCAAATGGTTGGGTGTCAAAACCTTTCCATCCACCTCTTGTGAAAAAGACAAATTTTTGTCGTTTCAGCTGAAAGCGGGTTAAATTTGAAGTGCAGCCACCTCATTGTTTACTCTTTATTTTTTTCAAAAGTCATTTTTAGGTACACAAGTATCTATTCAATTAGAGATACTCCAAAAGTTTTGCAAAATTCAACCCCTAGCAATTTGAACTACATTTGTTTAATAGTTTTCTCTTTATGTTTCCAAAAATCATTTCTAGGTATGCAACTAGTTATTTCATTAGAGGTACAACAAAAGTTTTGAAAGACTCCATCTAGCTACGAAGGTCATGCTGCCACTTTGACCACAATTATAGGGTGTTTTCATTTTCCTATTCGCGCAATTTTATATTTTCAAGTTGTTTCGAGATTTTCCTATAATGGAACCTTTTTCTAGAGAGATAAAATTTTAGAAATTCGTTTGTTGACTTCAAAAAGTTTTCATAATATTTTGATGATATTCATGATTTTTGGAAAAATGTTCGTTGAATTAAAAATGTTCTTGAATTCAAAACATTTGATGAATTTTTTTCATTGAATCTAAAGAATTTGTTAACATACTTCTGAATTCATGAACGTTGTTTTGCATTAGTGTACATATTCTGAATTATAATCTTTTTTGTAATCCCCAACTTTTTTATGAAGCAAAAATAAAAACGGAAAAGAAAACAAAAAACAAAAAGCTAACAAAAAAAGAGGGAGCCCGGCCTGGGCCGGCCCAAGTTCTAGCATAGCATCGACACTAACCTTTATTCCTGAATGGGCCAAAGCCTAGGCGACACACGAAAATGTTAAAAGTAAAAAATAGGAGGTGGCCTCGTCCGAAAAAGGCCCAAGCCCAGTCGAAGAGAAACCCTAAGTAGGCCGCGCATGCTACACAATCACCAACATGGTGGTAGTGTGGTGCTTTGCTTCTCTAAGCGAGACTGAGACATTGTAGGTTCGAGTCCCACGGGAGCCATTTTTTGCTGCGTTTATTCGCCAAATTGCAGGTCCTTTATTCCAGGGGAGGACGGTCCCACATGTCATAGGTATTGTATTAGTTGTTCCTGCTTGTCAGTATTAGGCCTCACATGTCAGTGTACTCAACAAGTTAATATGTGAGTGGACAACGGGTCCCACATGTCATTGGCATTGTGTTAGTTGGCCACGCATGTCAGTGGTAGGTCCACAGATCATTTTAGTAAATATGTGAGTGGTCAAACCAACTGCTAGAAGTGACACATAAGCAAAAGTGACATACCACGTAGGCAGAATTAATGATGTGGCGTCCAGTCATATCAATGCATCCATGTTTAGAACGTTATGACCATTTATATTGGTCGTGATCAGCTAGAAATATGGCAGCGGACCAGTGTTGTCTGCTTTACGACCATTTCGTGTAAGGAAATTGCGACCTTTCTAACCAAAATGGTCCTTATGGTTTAGGGTTTGGAGCCCCTCGAACAGCTTTTGACCAATTGGTCTCAAATGGTCATAGATTTCCGACCAATTCTTTCAGGGTCACTGACAGAAGGTCACAAGTTGACATATTTCTTGTAGTGGTTGTTGTTCTTGCTGCTCTTCCATGTATATCTAGATATCATCAAAACATTAAGGTAACACTCTTCCTTGTCGCTATGTAGCCAGGGATTGCATATTTAGTCATTCAATACAATGCATGTTGCTATGTAGTCTCAGATATATGAAATATGGCCCTAGTTAACCTACCGATAAATGGGTTATAGATATATTCAGTGAAATGTCCGATTTGCGGATTAATCCCTTATTAGCACCCAGACTATATGGTACCAGCTACCAATATCCTAAACAGTGAGTATATATAAGCAATGCAATGAAACTAACCTCGATGGAAAACTACGGATGTTCCCAATATTGTCCTGTGTGAGTACATCTAAAGGCATGTTAAGCACAACAGGCTAAACATCAACCAAATATGCCCATGGTAGACAACGTAATCTCCAAATGATAGCTTCAGTGTGTAAGTTTAAGCGCGCTAGTTAACAAAAAGAAGAAGTGGAAAGGTGTGTTAACTGCAATAGGCATAACATTTAAAAAACAAGCAAATATAGTCATTCGAACTGGTATTGTGCAGGTCTAAAGTACACCAGTTATTATTAAAAAATGGAAAGGCATGTTAACTGCAACATCCTTAACAACAACCAAATATCGTAATTCATAGTGGTATTGTTAAAAGTTTTATTGATGAAATTGAACTACACGGCAAATAGTTGCACATATAGAGCATCACGTTGTAAATAACTAAAATAAACAAGGCATAAGACCATCTCTAGCCGATACCCTAAAAGTTAACGGAGTAAAACACTACTGCTGGTTGGTCCAAACACAACAGTCCAATCAGAGACCCTTCGACGAAACTGTGTGTGATGCATTAATCACAAAGGGTGATGTAATAAAACCATCAAAAAAGATACAAAATGTTTCCGATGGCAGTGACAATAAGCACAATTCATATTAGAGTTGCATGTGCGATGCATGGGAAACGGTTAATCCAGCAGAACTATTTGCGATGAGGCAGAACAACAAAAACGGGCAGCCATATGAGGGTGTGTGCGATATATGGCATAAAGTTCACTAGGATGAACTGTGTTTGATTAGGAAACACCATAGAAACGGTTAGCCAGCGATGGAGGGCATACAATTCACTCGGATGAACTGTTTGCGATGAGCCAAGAGAACAAAAACAATTCAATTGAACAACATGTGTGTGATTGCAGCAAACAGGTCCGTAATCAAAAATGTGTGTGAAGACAACTAATAACACAAATGAATGGTGCTAATAAGTCGTGTGATTTGCAGGTCAAGCCCGAAACCTTGAGCACTTTTAGATAGTTGGTGGTGTCCACCATAGCAAAACTGTAGTCCGAGCTATTGATAAACCTGGAGAAATAATCACAAGGCCTTGTGGCCAGGTGGTAGTGGTAGATGCGAATGCCATGTCGCACACACAACTAGGCGATGACAACCTTCTGATCGTGTCCGGCACGACTGCTAGTGAACTCGAGGTTGAAGCCGAGCACTTGGTACTGTCCTCAGTAAGCAAGTGCTCCATAGTTTGGACCAAGCTCTCCACCGAGACCGGCTCGTTCTTGTACACCACCGAGAGGGCATTCTCCCTCTTGTGGGTGTCCACTACGTGATGCGTGGTGAACTGCCCCCTGTTGTCGTCGTCGGCCGCTGGGAGCGCCATTGGAGCTACGGGGAGCGCCATTGGAACCGCTGGATGTCCTCTCTGTATGTTTCGTCATGGGTGTGCTTAATGTGTCGTGTGGCGCGAGAGATGAAGGTCAATGGGCACAGGAATAAATGGGGACCGGGCGGCATGGAATCTCGGCGCATCCGCATGGAAGTTTTTGTTGTGGGTAAGTGCATTGTGGCGCCGTGCCTGGCGCAGCCGCATGCATAATGGCAGCACGAATGCACGTGATCATGCGCTGGCCCCAAACACTGGCAACGCGCGTGGACAGACGAGGGCAGAGCGCCCGGAGGGACGCGACAGCAGAGTGCGCGTGGCGGGACGCGAGTAGAGCACGCCACAGCCGCCTCAACCGCGAGCAACCACACGCATAGAGTAGTTGAACACGTAGGGAATGGTTGTTTACAAGTCGGCCTGTAGTTGTAACACTGTGTAGAGAGTGGCCGTGTGATACTACCTCTGTCTTGGTCTATCAGTCCCCTTTATATTATGTGCCATATTTTGACCTTAAATTTAACTAACAAAATGCTAATGCTTGTTATAAAAATAATATGATTGGAAACTATGTTCAAATACGAGTCCAACAATATACTATTTGGTGACATGCATTCGTATTTTGTTAGTTAAATCTCTAGTCAAAATTTGGCACAAAATACAAAGATGACTTATAAACCAGGACGGGGGTAGTAGGTAATTAAATCGCAAATGTTTTTTTATTAACCGTGGTGTACGTGTCCTTTCATCCTCCTCTCACACGTCTTGTCACCCCGTTGCCGCACATGGCTTCGAGCGCAACCTTGAGCAGTGCACGGGGGCGTTCTTTTGGTCAAAAGGTGGCTGGAAGTGGTGCCAATGAATCGTTGGTGAGCCCATTCCCGCGCAACTGTGCGGGTTCCTTCACAAGCTTTCCGCCTGACTCTGTGAAATCCCCCAAAATCCCAATGCTTACCGGCTTGCTATATAAACCTTCATGGCCAGCGAGTCCCGCTTCGCATTTTCCCCTCCCCTGTAACTTATCTTGTTTGCTTCTCCCACAATCGCTAATGGCACTGGTCAGTTGTCGTTGCTCAGCCACTGTGTCGTCATCAGAGGACAGCTCTAGCTGAGAGGCTACCCCACGGCGGCGCCACAGTCCCTGGCTTAGTGTAGTGCGAATGGCGTCCCTATTGGGCATGCACGGAGCACCCACCACACGCTCCGCCGCCTTTGCCCATCTGCAACTGTTGCCGGACGCTGTTGCCGCCACCCATCGTCTGCCACCGTGGCCACCACACTACCGTCGAAAGTGAGGCCATCGCTTGCTCTGCCGCCGGGGCCTGAAGGCAGGATGTGGCCGTCCTTTCCGCCACCCCACTGTCGGCCACCATGGCCATCACCCACTCCGCCGCCACGGCCCAAAGGTGGGAGGTGGTGGTCGTGGCCGTCACCCCATCATCAGCCGCAGTGGCCGCCAGCCCACCGTTGACCACTGGGGTCATCACCTGCTCCACCACCACCGCCCGAAGGTGGAAGGCGGAGGTGGAGGCATGCATGTGCATCAGCGACTTTGTGTGCTACATCGAGTGCGTCCGGGAGGAGGAGGAGCGCCTCGTCGAGCATGCAAAGAGCCTTACCGCCGCCATGGCCGCAGCACACGCCATCGTAGAGGTGAGAAATCAAGGAGATCTACAAGGACTCCTGCCGCTTCGAGAGGGGTTGTCTCGAGCGGCAGCGGGCGTTCGAGGTGAGCGTCGCTGAAGGTGCAGCAGCGACAGGCACCGTATTGCAGTTGTCCAGCTTATCGGTAGGATCCTCCTCCTCTGCCTCTTACTAAGCATGCTCGGCAGAGGAGAGGCTGCTGGAAGTAGTACAAGCCCCTCCGTAGTGGTACTAGTATTTAGGGGCTATTTTGTTCAATTCATCTGGCTATAGATGTGGTTGAACCGTACAACATACTTAAAATTAGGTAGTATATATAGTTGAATTAGGTATTTCAGTACATGGTTGGCAACAATTGGGGAAAAGTTTGGTCGGTCCAACTATCGAGTTGAACTATTCGTATAAAGAACGACTGCTTAATCTTTTAATGAAATCTATGCTTAATTACTGAAATTTAGTTGCAAAAATTAGAGAGTGCTAGTGCTTTTTAGCTGCATATTTGACAAATGCTAGGGTTAAAAGGTTGACAAAGGGCAAAGTTACTAGATCAACCAATGTCAATCATTCTAGTTTGACAAATGGCAATATACCCAATATCACAGATGCAAATCTGTCAAATTGTTGGTATGTCGTTGCACACGGATCATCCGAAAAAACCGTTTGCGTTGAAGGGGTGTACAAATCCTACATGCCAGATTTGAACTGTTTATGTTGAAGAGATGCACAAATCCTACGCAGCAAATTTTCCCTTGGCTTACTGGGGAAGACCATAGCTCTCACTTTGCATAAGAGTGTTCTATCTAAAAATTTTGCGATGAAGAGCTGCACAAATACTTTTTGGCACATTTTCTCTTGCCTTACTTGGGAAGATGTTGGTTTGCATACGAGTGTTCTATCAAAAACGTTTGCGGTCAAAAACTGTAGAAATCCTGCTCGACACATTTTCCCTTGGCTTCCTGGGGAAGCTGTCGGTTTGCATACGAGTGTTCTATCTAAAACAGTTGCACGCCTCTCAGTCAGCCTGAGCTCGCACGCCTCCCATCTAGTCAAGCAGCTGTCCGCATGTCACCTCCTAGCCATTAAAATAGTGACGCATGGCGACACGTGAATGGTTAACGGAACACACACTATTTAAATTATACAAAACATTTGAGATGTTAAAGTGGCAGCTATTTGTTTCAAAATGCCTTTGTTGCTGTTTTTTGAGTGCGCCTTCTCTCAAAATGGCCACGAAAAATACCACAACATGTTGTGCGCCATTCCATGATTGCATGCCAAGTTTCATGAATTTCAGACGAGTTTTGGATTTACTAGAATTTAAAAACAAAGTATCTCAATGTTTTGTCGGCAATCAATTGTGCCCTGGTCTTTGAAATACATGGGACCTAAGCATGCACCTAAGGACACACATTTGATATGTCAACCCATTTTTCTGCATTGGAGCAGGTGCATGTAGTTCAAATTTGAATTATGCACATAAAATGCCTGGAAAACTCAGTTAATGTATAAAAAGGTCCAAACGAACCCCAAAATTGGAAATTTTAACACGACACTCCTTTGGATCTATGTTGCCACTAGGAAAAAAATGAAAACAGGAAGAGGCAATGAATATCGTTTCATCCACCAAGGAGGCACATTCCCTACCAGAACCATGAGGATTGTTCTCAGAAGCTCTGGTATGTGAGAAGCTTATACCCAAACCTGCCCCAAATGCGACAATTTTTTTACCATACCATGTTGATGACATTCCATGATAGCATGCCAAGTTTCATGAATTTCGGACGAGTTTTGGATTTACTAGAATTAAAAAACCATGTATCTCCATGTTTGCGGCCGAGCGACGGTGGTGAGGTGTTTGACATTCATTCTCATTTCTTGCATGCGACCTAAATGTCATAGCCCTAGCTTAGCTCATGTTGTCTTTGCTTGATATTCATGTCATCATGTTTAAAATTCAAATGAATATGAATTGGGGATGTTCAAACCCTAGCACCAGATCAAATCAAATAGGTTCAACAGAAAATTAATCTCAACGAACCGAAAATGCCCTTAAGAAAGTTCATTATTTCTGGTTAAGGTGGAAACCCCTGCCAAAAATGATTAATATATTTCTAGGACATTTTTGGATTTTTGATTTAACACATAATGTTTTTGAGTTGGAGCAAATAAATACTATAAATATTTTATTGCTCCAATTATTCTGAAAAAAATTTGTGGAGCTTTGGGATAAACCATATTGCTTCTACATTAATTTCTAGAAGCTACAAAATAATTTGGTTAGTAAATCGAATTCAAAACAAACTTCAAAAGTAGAAAACATAAACAGATAGAATAAACGAGAGAGAGGAAAGCTTACCTGGCTGGCCCAGCCCTTGTGCAGCCCAATAGGCCCAACCCACCTCCTCCTCCCTGTCGTCTTCCTCCCCCTCGCCCTGAAGCAGCTGCGTGCCGGACGCGTGCGCGCCGACGCCTCCTCCTCCCTGCCCGCATCACCCTTCGGGCCCTCTAGCGACGCCACGAAGACGCCCTGGAGCCTCCTCTCCACTCCCCACTCTCCCTGGACCCCTCCCCCTCCTCTGCTCTCTCTCTCTCTCACGCAGCGCGAGCGCAGCCGTCGCCGCCGTCCACTACCACTGTTCCCACCGACCACCCATAGCCCCGCGACCACGTCCAAACACTCTACCCCGCACTTTTCGTCGTCCACGCCGATCCACGCGACCCAGGGAGCCTTGCCTCGTCGTCCTCGACTCCTTCTTCAGAGCCGGCAATCCTTGTCGCCATTCCTTGTCGCCATTCCGTCGTCTCCAGAGCCTCCCCCGAGCTGCCGAGTCCTCCATGCAACGTGCTATGAGCCCCTGATCTATTTCCCCTACCGCCATGCTCTAATTCGAGCTGTATTCGATGTTTCCGTCGGTCCCAAGAACCCATCGCCGCCGGCCCTGACGCTGCCGTATAAAGAGCTTGAAACTGTGGCTCCCTCGCGTGTCACCGTACTTAGTAGCCTTCCAGAAGACTAACCTCGCCATTGTAGCTCCTCCCGTGCACCGTAACGGGGTCGCGCATGTAATCGTGCTCCGGCCACCATGGCGAGCTCCATTACGGCGAGCTCTGGTGCCCCCGCGTCCTCCCACCTACCTCCCTAGATGCGGGCGAACCTGGGCTACGCCCAGGTGCCCTCAGCTGCCGCTCCCGTCGCCTTTACCGCAAGTTTAGCACATTGCCGCGGCGGTATTGTTCCCTGCCGGCCAAATTCCAGCAGGCTGACATGCCCGCATAGTGAGGCGCTAATTAGCCACCCCACCTTCACTGACAGTGGGCCCCAGCGCCCCTAATTTTTAGTTAGATTAGAAATAACCCTGTTTCACCTCCTGTGTCACTGACGTGCGGGTCATAGCTTCAGGTTTGACCTGGCCAGATGTTGTTGACTTGATGACGTCACACTGACGTCACGATGTTGTAGTAAATCATTTTCTGGATTAATTTTAATCCAGGAAATTTTAGAAAATTTTTAAAACTTCAAAATTTCATAGAAACTAATCTATAAATCCAAATGAAGTAATTTATATACGAAAAATGATCAAAAAATCCAAAGAATCTGTTTATGGCATTTTCATGCATGTTTGAGCGAGTTCACCTCACTGTTTAGGATAAAACATGATTAGGAAAATTTTGATAATTCATTTGGAGTTGGAATTTGATGTAGTTTTGAATTCCACTTCAATCAAAATGGCTTCCTATTGCATTAGCCCAAATCACAGCATATTGCCATGTCATGATCATGCATCATATTGTTGCATTCCATTGATTGTGTTATTTCTCTATTGCCGGTGTTCGCTCCCCCTGGTAGACGTGTGTTCCGATGATGAGTTCGATGACACCAATGAATAGCTATATCATCTTCAGAAGTGCCAGGCAAGCAAAACCCCCTTGTTCATTCCGATACAATCCCACTCTCTCGCTCCTGCTCTATTTTACTGCATTAGGACAACAACAATTCAACTGTTACATGCTACGGTAGTTGAACCCCTTTCCTCTGCATGGCCTATTTTTGCCACAGTAAATAGTTGAAACCCACTAGCATGAGTAGGACTTGCTTGAGCCTTGATGTGCCTAATAATTCATGATTGTTTGTCATACCTACTATTGCTTAGAGTTGTGTCATGTTTGATTCATCGGGAATGGATTGGAATGTTGTGAACATGTCCTTATGTTGAAAGCTAAGTGTGTGAACATGATTTGGTAAAGGTAGCGGTGAGAGGCCATGTAGGAGTACATGGTGGATTGTCTCAATGAAACCGTCTGCTACGTCTTGAGCTTGCGTTGGTTATCCTTGAAGAGGAAAGGGTGATGCAGCAATAGTAGCGTAAGTATTTCCCTCAGTTTTTGAGAACCAAGGTATCAATCCAGTAGGAGGCTCCTCAAAAGTCCCACACACCTACACAAACAAACAAATAACTCGCAACCAACGCAATAAAGGGGTTGTCAATCCCTTCACGGCCACTTGCGAAAGTGAGATCTGATAGAGATAGTATGATAAGATAAATATATTTTTGGTATTTTGTAATATAGATGCAAAAAGTAAAGATGTAAATAAAAGTAGATTGAAAGCTTATATGATAAAAGATAGACCTGGGGGCCATAGGTTTCACTAGTGGCTTCTCTCAAGATAGCATAAGTATTACGGTGGGTGAACAAATTATTGTTGAGCAATTGATAGAAAAGAGAATAATTATGAGATTATCTAGGCATGATCATGTATATAGGCATCATGTCCATGACAAGTAGACCGTCTCCTGCCTGCATCTACTACTATTACTCCACACATCGACCGCTATTTAGCATGCATCTAGAGTATTTAGTTCATAAGAACAGAGTAACACATTAAGAAAGATGACATGATGTAGAGGGATAAACTCAAGCAATATGATATAAACCCCAGCTTTTTATCCTCGATGGCAACAATACAATACATGCCTTGCAACCCTTTCTATCACTGGGTAAGGACAACGCAAGATTGAACCCGAAGCTAAGCACTTCTCCCATGGCAAGAAAGATCAATCTAGTAGGCCAAACCAAACTGATAATTCGAAGAGACTTGCAAAGATAACTCAATCATACATAAAAGAATTCAGAGAAGATTCAAATATTTCTCATAGGTAAACTTGATCATAAACCCACAATTCATCGGATCTCGACAAACACACCGCAAAAAGAGTTACATCCGATAGATCTCCACAAGAGAGGGGGAGAACATTGTATTCAGATCCAAAAAGAGAGAAGAAGCCATCTAGCTAATAACTATGGACCCGAAGGTCTGTGGTAAACTACTCACAACTCATCGGAGGGTCTATGGTGTTGATGTAGAAGCCCTCCGTGGTCGATTCCGCCTCCGCCGGAGCGCCGATGAAGGCTCCAAGATGGGATCTCGCGGATACAGAAGGTTACGGCAGTGGAAATTGTTTTTCGTTGGCTCCCTGGATGTTTTCGGGGTCCGTAGGTATATATAGGAGGAAGAAGTACGTCGGAGGCCACTCGTGGGGCCTAGGAGATAGGGGGCGCGGCCAGGAGGGGTGGGCGCGCCCTCCTATCTCCTGGCCACCTCGTTTGCTTCTTGACTTGCACTCCAAGTTCTCTGGATCACGTTCGTTCCAAAAATCACACTCCCGAAGGTTCATTTCATTTGGACTCCGTTTGATATTCGTTTTCTTTGAAATACTGAAATAGGCAAAAAAACAGCAATACGGGCTGGGCCTCCGGTTAGTAGGTTAGTCCACAAAATGATATAAATATGTTAAATAAAGCCCATAAACATCCAAAAGGGGGTAATATAATAGCATGGAACAATCAAAAATTATAGATACGTTGGAGACGTATCAAGCATCCCCAAGCTTAATTCCTGCTCGTCCTCGAGTAGGTAAATGATAAAAATAGAATTTTTGATGCAGACTGATACTTACAAAATCATATAGTCTGGCTGTTGCTCTATCTTCATCACACAAAGTATTTAATCATGCACAACCCCTATGAAAGGCCAAGCAATTGTTTCATACCTTAGTAATCTCAAACGTTTTCAACTTTCACGCAATACATGAGCGTGATCCATGGACATAACACTATATTGGAATAGAGTGGTGGTTGTGGAGAAGAAAAAAAAAGGAGAAGATAGTCTCACATCAACTAGGCGTATCAACGGGCTATGGAGATGCCCATTAATAGATATCAATATGAGTGAGTAGGGATTGCCATGCAACGGATGCACTAGAGCGATAAATGTATGAAAGCTCAACAAAAGAAACTACGTGGGTGTGCATCCAACTCGCTTGCTCATGAAGACCTAGGGCATTTTCAGGAAGCCCATCATTGGAATATACAAGCCAAGTTCTATAATGAAAAATTCCCACTAGTATATGAAAGTGACAACATAGGAGACTCTCTATCATGAAGATTATGGTGCTACTTTGAAGCACAAGTGTGGTAAAAGGATAGTAGCATTGTCCCTTCTCTCTTTTTCTCTCATTTTTTTCTTCTTTTTTCTTTCTTTTTTTCTTTGGCCTTTTTTTCTTTCTTTCTTTTTGGCCTTTCACTTTTTTTTCTTTTTTTTTCTTTTTGTAAAGTCCGAAGTCTCATCCCGACTTGTGGGGGGATCATAGTCTCCATCGTCCTTTCCTCACTAGGACAATGCTCTAATAATGAAGATCATCACACTTTTATTGATTTACAACTTAAGACTAGAACAAAATATGACTCTATATGAATGCCTCCGGCGGTGTACCGGGATATGCAGTGAATCAAGAGTGACATGTATGAAAATTATGAAGGTGGCCTTGCCACAAATACGATGTCAACTACATGATCATGCAAAGAGCAATATGAGAAAAGTAATGCGTGTCATATAAACAGAACAGTGGAAAGTTGCATGGCAATATATCTCAGAATGGCTATGGAAATGCCATAATAGGTAGGTATGGTGGCTGTTTTGAGGAAGGTATATGGTGGGTGTATGGTACCGGCGAATATTGCGCGGCACAAGAGAGGCTAGCAATGGTGGAAGGGTGAGAGTGCGTATAATCCATGGACTCAACATTAGTCAAAAGAACTCATATACTTATTGCAAAAATCTACAAGTCATCAAAAACAAAGTATTACGCGCATGCTCCTAGGGGGATAGATTGGTAGGAAAAGACCATCGCTCGTCCCTGACCGCCACTCATAAGGAAGACAATAAATAAATAAAATTGTGCTCCAACTTCATCACAAAGCGGTTCACCATATGTGCATGCTACGAGAATCACAAATTTCAACACAAGCATTCTTTAAATTCATAATCACCCAACTAGAATGACTTTAATATCACTACCTCCATATCTCAAAACAATTATCAAGTATCAAGTTGATCATAGCATCCAATTCACTTCCTATGATAGTTTTTATTATACCCAACTTGGATGCCTACCATTCTAGGACCAATTTTATAACCAAAGCAAATACCATGCTGTTCTAAAAGACTCTCAAAATAATATAAGTGAAGCATGAGAGACTAGCAATTTCTACAAAATTAAGCCACCGCCGTGCTCTGAAAGATATAAGTGAAGCACTAGAGCAAAAACTATCAAGTTCAAACGATATAAGTGAAGCACATAGAGTATTCTAATAAATTTTAATCAAGCAGGATTCTCCCAAAAGGTGTGTACAGCAAGTATGATTGTGGAAAACTAAAAAGCAAATACTAATATAATACACGACGCTCCAAGCAAAACACATATCATGTGGCGAATAAAAATATAGCTCCAAGTAAAGTTACCAATGAACGAAGACGAAAGAGGGGATGCCTTCCCGGGGCATCCCCAAGCTTAGGCTTTTGGATATTCTTGAATATGTTGGGGTTCCATGGGCATCCCCAAGCTTAGGCTTTTGCCACTCCTTATTCCATAGTCCATCAAAGCTTTACCCAAAACTTAAAAACTTCACAACACAAAACTGAACAGGAAATCTTATAAGCTCCGTTAGTGAAAGAAAACAAAACCACCACATAAGGTACTGTAATGAACTCATTCTTTATTTATTTTGTTGTTAAACCTACTGTATTCCAAGTTCTCTATGGTTTATTAATTATTTTACTAGCCATAGATGCATCAAAATAAGCAAACAACACACGCAAAACAGAATCTGTCAAAAACAGAACAGCCTATAGCAATCTGTAACTAACGCAAACTTCTGCAACTCTAAAAATCCTACAAAAATAGGAAGTCCTGGAAAATTTGTATATTGATCAGTAGCAAAAAGAATCAACGCAAAATCACGTTTCTGTGATTTAAAAAAACTAATTTCGTTCGTGCAAAGTTTCTGTTTTTCAGCAGAATCAAATCAACTATCATCATAGGTTATCCTATAGGTTCTACTTGGCACAAACACTAATTAAAACATAGAAACACATCTAAACAGACGGTTTATGCAATATTTATTACTAAACAGAAAAAAACAAAAAACACAAATAAAATTGGGTTGCCTCCCATCTAGCGCTATCGTTTAACGCCCCTAGCTAGGCATAAAAGCGTAGATAGATCTAAGTAGTGCCATCTTTGGCACTTAATTCATAAGTAGCTCGCATGATAGATTCATAAGGTAATTTGACTTTATTTATTGGAAAGTGTTCCATGCCTTTCTTTAATGGAAATTGGAATCTAATATTCCCTTCAATAATCGCGCCAATCGTTCTAAGGAAAGGTCTACCAAGAATAATAGGGCAAGAAAGATTGCAATCTATATCAAGAACGATAAAATCTACGGGCACCAATTTTCTATTTGCAACAATGAGAACATCATTGATACTTCCCATTGGCTTTTTAATGGTGGAATCCGCAAGGTGCAAATTTAAAGAGCAATCATCAAGATCATGGAAACCTAGCATATCACATAAAGTTTTCGTAATCGTGGAAACACTAGCACCCAAATCACACAAAGCAAAACACTCATGATGTTTAATTTTAATCTTTATAGTAGGTTCCCACTCATCATTAAGTTTTCTAGGTATAGAAACTTCCAAATTAAGTTTTTCATCATAAGATTGCGTCAAGGCATCAATGATATGTTTGGTAAAAGCTATATTTTAACTATAAGCATGAGGAGAATTAACAACGGATTGCAACAAGGAAATACAACCTTCTAGAGAACAATTATCATAATCAAATTCCTTGAAATCTGAGATAGTGGGTTCAATACTATTTAAAGTCATGACCTCTCCAATTCCACTTTTACCAAATTTAGCATCAAGATCTAAAAACTCTGAATTATTGGGACGCCTTCTAAATAAAGTTGACTCATCTCCAGTACCATTATTATCAAGATTCATATTGCAAAACAAAGATCTAATATGAGACACATCAATAACTTTAAGATCTTCATCATTATTTTCATGGAAACTAGAAGAACACGCCTTCACAAAGCAATCTTTTTTAGCACGCAATCTAGAGGTTCTTTCCTTGCACTCATCAATGGAAATTCTCATGGCTTTGAGAGACTCATCGATATCATGCTTAGGAGGAGTAGATCTAAGTTTAAGAGAATCAACATCAAGCGAAAGTCTATCAACTTTGAGCAATTTTTCTTCAAGCAAAGCATTAAAATTCTTTTGAGAGATCATAAATTCTTTCACACTATTCTCAAAATCAGAGGGCATCTTATTAAAATTACCATAAGAATTATTGCAGTAATTTCCATAATTATTAGAGCAATTTCTAGGGAACGGTCTAGCATTAAAGTTTCCTCTATAAGCATTGTTTCCAAAACTATTCCTACCAACAAAATTCACATCCATAGATTCATTATTATCCTCAATCAAAGTGGACAAAGGCATATCATTGGGATCAAGAGGAGTATTTCTAATAGCAAACAATTTCATAAGTTCATCCATCTTTCCAGTCAAAACATTAATTTCTTCTATAGCATGTACTTTTTTACTAGTAGATCTTTCGGTGTGCCATTGAGAATAATTATCCATAATATTATCAAAGAGTTTTGTAGCATCTCCTAACGTGATTTCCATAAACGTGCCTCCCGCGGCCGAATCTAATAGATTTCTAGAAGCAAAGTTCGAACGGCATAAAATTTTTGTATGATCATCCATAAATCAAACCATGAGTAGGGCAATTGCGAATCATCAATTTCATTCTTTCCCAAGATTGGGCAACATGCTCATGATCAAGTTGTTTAAAATTCATAATATCGTTCCTAAGAGTGATAATCTTAGCGGGAGGAAAATACATAGAGATAAAAGCATCTTTGCACTTGTTCCAACAATCAATACTATTTTTAGGCAAAGACGAAGACCAAACTTTAGCACGATCTCTAAGTGAAAACGGAAATAACTTAAATTTAACAATATCATTTTTCGTATCTTTCTTCTTTTGCATATCACACAAATCAACAAAGTTGTTTAGATGAGTAGCAGCATCTTCACTAGGAAGGCCGGCGAATTGATCTTTCATCACAAGATTCAGCAAAGCAGTATTGATTTCACAAGACTCACCATCATTAAGAGGAGCAATCGGAGTACTAAGGAAATCATTATTATTGGTATTGGAGAAATCACACAATTTGGTATTATCTTGTGCCATGGCAACAAGTAATCCAACACACAAGCAAATAGAAAAAGGCAAGCGAAAAAAAGAGAGGAGAAGATTGGGAAAGAGAGGGCAAATAAAACGCAAGGGTGAAGTGGGGGAGAGGAAAACGAGAGGCAAATGGCAAATAATGTAAATGCGAGGGAGATGAGTTTGTCATGGGTATTTGGTATGTCTTGACTTGAGCGAAGACCTCCCCGGCAATGGCGCCAGAAATCCTTCTTGCTACATCTTGAGCTTGCGTTGGTTTTCCTTGAAGAGGAAAGGGTGATGCAGCAATAGTAGCGTAAGTACTTCCCTCAGTTTTTGAGATCCAAGGTATCAATCCAGTAGGAGGTGTCGTGGTTCTAAGTCTGACAGTAGAATGGGGGTAGGTATGGAGAGGCAAGATCCTAGCTATGGAGCAGTTGTACACACGAGTGTTTTACGAGTTCAGGCCCGTCTCGGAAGAAGTAACAGCCCTACGTCTGGGAGCCCGGAGGCGGTCGACTGGATTACGTGTGTGAAAGGTACAAGTGTGTGAACCCTTCTACCAGTGGAGGGGGGTGGCTTATATAAAGGACGCCAGGACCCCAGCCAGCCCATGTAGCGGAGGGTTAAAGTACATTAAGGCCAGGCGTTACTAGTAACGCCTTACATAAAGTGTCATCATGGCCATAAAGACTACTTAATTACAGACCGTTTGGATACAGAGTAGATCTTGAACTCCTGATGGTCGAGTGAGTCTTCATGGTCGAGTGTCTTCAGGTTCATCGAGTGTCTTCTAGCCGGTCGAGTGGAATCCCTCTAGGTCGACTGCAAGACGGCTTCTTCTAATAGATGCCCTTGGGGAGGGTACCTTGGACAGGTCCGTAACCCTACCCTTGGTACATGACTTCATCAGTAGACCCCGAATGGATCGAGGTTTGAGTGAGGACGGACTTGGCAATCTTTCCGACCGGCTCTCTGGTACTGTAAAGGTGTTTTTGCTCTGGATCAATGACTTTCAAGTGAGGGTGTCAACTTTCGTTCAGTCGCCTTGATCCATTATTTATATCTGTCAAGTGAACTTTATGAACTTGGAGATTTCCGAGCGATGGATCGCAGGAGATCTTCCGTCTAACAAGTTGCCCTGTGGTTAGTGGATTTAGTGGAATCCGAATTTTGGGAAGCACGCAAAGCGGAGAAGGCCGCGGTACTCGGATGGGATAAGGCAGGGACGCCTCGATTCCCGCGCCACCTTTTTTGCCACGTATCGCGTGCGCGACTGTTTCGGGATTTGACAGGATTGCCTGGGCCTACCCGTCAGCCACTCGGAAGTGACCCCATATAAGGAACCAGGCGGAAGTTTTCCGAACAGTGCCTCCTCATTTTCTCCTCCCTCATCTCCAGATTCATCTGCTACACTCGCCAACTGCCCAGCGCCGCTGCTCCATTCCAGCTTCGTCGATGACAATGGTGAAGGAGAAGACGGCGGCTTTGGAGAGGGCGAAGAAGGCGACGGCGCAAGCGAAGGGGAGAGCGCCCAGTCGGGGTGGATCCTCATCGCGGTCTCGCCTGCGGCAGGGCTGGATCCAAGGGGATTGGATCCGCTCGACCATCACCCAGAAGGACCTCGACAACCTAGCCAATGAGGGGCTGATCAAGCATGGAGCAGCAAGGCTTCCGGGGGCGGAGTGGCAACCGCAACCTCAGGAGGATGAGTGTGTCCTCTTGGTGACTCATGTAGATCGAGGGTTTTCTCTGCCGCCGCATCTTTTCTTCCGAGGATTTATGAATTTCTTTAGAGCTCAGCTTCACCATTTTACTCCAAATTCCATCGCCTATCTCTCTGCCTTTGTATCTTTGTGTGAGAATTTCTTGGGTTGTCGGCCGCACTGGGGCCTCTTCAAACACATATTCACTTGTCGTTCCCAGACGGTGAAAAAGGCCAGCCCCAATGACGAGAGAACCCAGATGATCCAGATGTGTCGGGGTCTTGGGGTCCAGATGAGGAGTAAGAGGGCTTTCCCTGCTTGACCCTTCCCGAGTCGGTCAGAGGGTGGCAGTCAACCTGGTTCTACTGCCAAGACCGGTCGACGCCAGGGCAGTCGACCGGGCTTCCTCCCTTCTCTATGAGTCAAGTGCACAAGCCCTCCTCTCTGAAAGTAGTTCCGGAGGAGAAGGCTCAGGTGAAAATGTTGATGGAGCGAGTAGCTTTGATTCGTGACGGCGTGACCGGCATGGACCTTCTGGAGGTTTTCCTTCAGCGGCGCATCCAACCACTCCAGTACCGGGGCCACCCAATGTGGCTGTATTTTGTTACTGAAGACACCAGGCGGGTCCACCCAGAGGAGGTCGACGATGCTACATTGGAGAGGTGGATGACTGCCATCACGGGGAACAAGGACAACCCTCGTGGAGCTAGGAGGATCGTTCAACTCGACCAATCTTATGAGGTGGACAAGGTACGACTATTTTCCTCCGATTGTTCTGTCCATTCTGTTTCATCGTAAATCAGTCGATTAACCTTTGTCTTGCTTGCTGTCTTTCAGGAAACCACTGAGTTGTACTCGATGCCCAACAGGGCGCAGGCACAGGCCGAAGAGGAGGAAGGAAGCGGAGGCGAAAGTCAAGAGGAGTGGGAGTCGGACGCCGATGAGGGTGAGGAAGACGCAGGTTCTGACGAAGAGGAAGAGGAGGAGGAAGAGGAGGAGGAAGTTGCGCCTCCTCGTTCCGAAAGGAGGTCCAAGCTTGCCCACGACCCTGCGGCTGATCGTGGCAAGGGAGTCGCGCCTGCTGGGCAGTCGACGAAACGTCCTTGGACAACTTCACCGGCGCCGACTGGAAAGGCGTCGAAGCAACCCCGAGTGGCCCCGGTAAAACCGGCGAAAGCCCTACCAAAGATGAGGATGGAGATTCCAACTGTCTCTGGGTAACGGTCATAACTCATGTTTTCCATTCTTGGTCGATTCAATCGCTGACCAACTGATATTTGCAAATCGCAGTGCTGCAACTTCTGAGACTTCAGCCAGGCATGAGGATCAAGAAATGGAAGATGCTGTGACTTCTCACCCTGGTATGATCTGCGTGGTTTCGCTTCCGGTCGATTGAATCTTTATTTTTGATTTTGAACTTCTTCTGCAGCTCCGCCTAACGTTGTCATCAATCTTCCTGACGATGACGACGAAGCGCCGCTGAGGCAGAGGAGGAGCAGGAAGGCGACTGTTGGCAAGGCTGTGCAGGTTACGTCGGCACCTGGACCACAGATTCCCGAGGGGAGCAATGTTGCTTGGGCTACCGTGTCCTTTGCGGAGCCGTTGACGGTTGCCCGCCCTTCGTCATCGAGTGCTGACCCGCCTTCTCTCTTCTCCACCTACCACGTCCCGGAGGACCAAGCAAGCGCTGCCATGGAAGCCATACGTCAGGTCGGGATTATGATGGAGCAGGTGAAGGCGATCCGAACCGCCAGCCAAGCAGCTTATGACGCGAGCTCAGCTCTCCAGAGCAATGTCTAGGTTAGTTGAACACCGACTGGAAATCTTGATATTTGTCATGCACCCACTGGGTGTGTCAATTCTACAGTGGATTGCTGGCAGTCGACTATAGTATTTGTGTCTTGAGATTTCTCACTTTACTTGTTCCACTCGACCATGGTCGAGTGGAACAATGAAACTGGTGGGTGCACGCTGAGTGCACCCACTGGGAGTAGTCCCCGAGACCGTGGTCGATTGCTGGCAATCGACTATGGTCTGAATTTTTTTAATTTTTTTTGACAGTTAACTGCTTCCGGTCGACTGATCGACTCTGAGTCTAGCTGATAGAACTAGTGGGGGCACGCTGAGTGCACCCACAGGGTGTAGTCCCCGAGACTACAATTGAATGTTTAGATTCATCTGTAGTCTTAGAAATAGTACGATTTTTCCTTTAGTCACTCGGAAGTGATCTGTCGTTGATGTTTGTCGACTGAACTTTCGCAGAAATCTTGTGACCTTGTTTCTCGTTATACTGAATTGGAGAACAAGTATATCCAGCTTGAGCTTGACCAAAAGCTTGTCCAAGAGAACTTCACGAAGGCGAAGGAGGAGGCAAAAGGTATGTTTGGTGAGAATCTTGACGACTGTCCTCGCTTCTTGCCTGTCTCCGAATCTGATCTTATTGTGATTTTCGTAGAAAAACTGAGGGATGCTCTGAAGAAGAAGGACCATGACCTTGCCGAGGCGCAAAAAACGGCTGCAAACAAGACTAGGCTTGCGGAAGAGAAGTTGGCTTCCGTCAACAAACTTGAAGAAGAAAACACTAATCTGAAAGCCGCTCTTGACGTGGCTAACCAAGAAGTCACTCGACTGAGGAATGCCAATATGGTCCTGGACGACAAAGCTGGTGAACTGGCAGGAAAGAAGAATGACTTGGAGCTTTATCTGGGAGGACTCGCCAAAAAGCTGTTCCTCATGCTCGAAGGTAACCTCTTATCTCCGATTGGTAATTACTGACTTGCTGTAGGGGCGTTAGCTTATCCTTGAATCATGTCCACAGAATTCTGCCAAAACTTTGAAGAGGAGACTAGTCGAGTGGAGACTGGCTTGGATCCCATCAATTCTCCAGTGAAGGATGAAACTACTATGAACGTGCTCTGCCTCGAGTCCCGCATTGCTGCAGTGGTCGATTACCTCGCAAGACTGAAGGCCGCTATATTGCGCATCGACACATCGTTCTGGCCAGAAGAAATGCTTCAGAATGACATTGAGTTGCTGATGACTCGACTGAACGAGATTCTGAGTCGAGTGCAAGAGTGGAAAAAGTCTTCTGCCCGATGCGGTGCTGACGTCGCTCTGTCCTTGGTCCGTGTCCACTGCAAAGAAGCGAGAGAAGACAAGCTGGTGTCTCTCAAGGTGGCCAATACTAGGAAGCATGACTTCCGTTCTTTCATGGAGACCTTCATCGCAGCCGCCACTCGGATTGCAGATGGGATTGACCTGGATGAGTTCGTTGCGCCTTCCAGCCCTCCGCAAGAGGGGTAAAAAACTGTTATGCTTGACGATTTGAACTTGCCTCAGAATGCCGAGTGATTTTTGTAACCGCTAAACTTTAACAGGCTTGATGCCTGAGCACTCCTAGGTCCGTAAGATGTTATCCGAACTTGATTTGCTGTTTGAAATACGTTTGCTTCTTTTGGGTAACCATCTTCTTTGGGTTGGAGTATATACTAGCATCTGTAATGCTCTTTTGTAGGTAAGAGTGGAGCACAAATTGTCGTCGACCTGTGCTCGTCATGTTCGGGCAGGTGCTGAGTTGCAGCTAAGGCCCCCAGTGGGAGGTTTGCTCTCCACTCGGCAGATTTTTTAGAAACTTAGGCGAGCACTGGGCTGCAGCTAAGCCCCCGAGTGGGAGGTTTGCTCTCCACTCGGTAGGATTTTAGAAACTTAGGCGAGCGCTGGGCTACAGCTAAGCCTCCGAGTGGGAGGTTTGATCTCCATTCGGTAGGTTTTTTAGAAACTTAGGCGAGCGCTGGGCTGCAGCTAAGCCCCCGAGTGGGAGGTTTACTCTCCATTCGGTAGGTTTTTTAGAAACTTAGGCGAGTGCTGGGCTGCAGCTAAACCCCCGAGTGGGAGGTTTGCTCTCCACTCGGTAGGATTTTAGAAACTTAGGCGAGCGCTGGGCTGCAGCTAAGCCCCCGAGTGGGAGGTTTTCTCTCCACTCAGTAGGATTTTAGAAACTTAGGCGAGCGCTGGGCTGCAGCTAAGCCCCCGAGTGGGAGGTTTGCTCTCCACTCGGTAGGATTTTGTTTACTTAGGCGAGTACTTGGACTGCAGCTAAGCCTCCGAGTGGAAGACTGGCTTACCACTCGGTAGGATTTTGTTTACTTAGGCGAGTACTTGGACTACAGCTAAGCCTCCAAGTGGAAGACTGGCTTACCACTCGGTAGGATTTTCAAAAACTTAGGCGAAAGGGATTTCGCAGCCAAGCCTCCGAGTGGAAGGCTGGCTTACCACTCGGCAGGATTTTTTACAAGCTTAGACGAAACGGGTTCGCAGCTAAGCCACCCACTGGGGGACAGATTTATGAAAGCAAAAGCAATAACAATTTCTAAGAAAATTATGAAACTCTTGTCTTTGATGAATACACTATAAGAGTACTCTTATTACAACTCATCCGAATGGAAAACTTAATTGTAGAAAGGGCGGAGTAAGTCCGTGTTCCATGCTCTGGGCTCGTCGATCTGGTGCTCGACATTGTAAAGGCGGTACACCCCATTATGAAGAACCTTGGTGACGATGAAGGGACCTTCCCAAGTAGGAGCAAGCTTCTGTGGTTTCTGTTGATCCACTCAGAGGACTAAATCTCCCTCTTGGAAAGCTTGACTCTTCACATTTCTGGCATGGAAGCGACGCAAGTCCTGCTGGTAAATGGTCGATTGGATCAAGGCCATCTCTCTTTCTTCTTCTAGAAGATCGACTGCGTCCTGTCGGGCTTGCTCTGCTTCAGCTTCAATGTAAAGTTCGACTCGGGGCGCGTTGTGAAGCAGATCACTCGGCAAGACTACTTCATCTCTGTAGACCAAGAAGAACAGAGTCCTCCCAGTCGACCGATTTGGCGTGGTCCTTAACCCCCAAAGTACCGACGGAACTTCATCGACCCATGCACCAGCTGCGTGTTTGAGGTCACACATCAGTCGAGGTTACAGTTCTTTGAGAATTAAGCCATTTGCTCGTTCTGCTTGTCCATTCGACTGAGGGTGAGCGACTGAAGCGTAGTTGACTCGTGTACCCTGAGATGTGCAGAAGGCTCTGAACTCTTCGGAGTCGAAGTTTGACCCATTGTCCGTGATGATACTATGGGGAACTCCATATCTGAACACCAACTCCCTGATGAAGCTGACGGCGGTGCTGGCATCCAAATTCTTGATGGGTTTAGCCTCGATCCACTTAGTGAACTTGTCGACTGCTACCAACACATGGGTGTAGCCGTTTTTGCCTGTCCTTAGAGGTCCAACCATATCCAGTCCCCACACAGCAAAAGGCCAGACGAGTGGAATGGTTTTCAAGGCTGAGACGGGTTTGTGTGACATGTTGGAGTAAAATTGACATCCTTCACACTTGTCGACTATCTCTTTCTCCATCTCATTTGCTCTAGGCCAATAGAAACTAGCTCGGTATGCTTTAGCCACGATGGTCCGAGAAGACGCATGATGGCCGCAGGTCCCCGAGTGGATGTCGTTGAGAATCATTCGACCTTCTTCTGGTGTTTTGCATTTCTGGCTGACTCCAGTCACACTTTCCCTGTATAACTGTCCCCTCCATGACGGTGAAGGCTTTGGATCGGCGGACGATCTCCCGAGCCTCTTCTTCATTCTCGGGGAGCTCTTTTCTCAGAATATAGGCGATATAGGGCACTGTCCAATTGGGAGTGATGACCAGAACTTCCATGACGAAGTCGACCACAGCTGGGACCTCGACTTCAGTCGGATCTGTGGCGCTCTTTGGCTGCGGGGCTTCCTCGGTGAAAGGATCTTCTTGAACCGATGGTGCGTGAACATGCTCCAAGAACACGTCACTCGGAATAGCTTCCCTCTTGGAACCTATCTTGGCCAAGTCATCGACTGCTTGATTTTTCAGTCGGGGAACGTGATGGAGCTCTAATGCCTCAAATTTCTTCTCCAGCTTTCTGACTCCATTGCAGTATCCAGTCATGGCTGGGCTTCTGACGTCCCACTCCTTCATCACTTGATTGACCACTAAGCCCGAGTTGCCGTAGACCATGAGGCGACGGACGCCGAGTGAAATGGCCATATGCAACCCGTACAAGAGTGCTTCGTATTCTGCTTCATTGTTGGAGGAATCAAAGTGAATCTGGAGTACATATCTGAGCTTATCTCCTCGGGGGAAACCAAGACCACCCCGGCACCGGAACCGTTCAGCATTTTGGAGCCATCGAAGAACATAGTCCAATGCTCCAAGTGAACTTGGTTTGGTAACTGCTGTTCAGTCCACTCGGCGAGGAAATCTGTTATTGCTTGGGACTTGATAGCTTTCTTTGCCTCAAATCTAATATCAAGGGGAAGAAGTTCAATCGCCCATTTTGCCACTCAACCGGTTGCGTCTCTGTTGTGCAGAATCTCTGATAAGGGGGCGTCGGTGACGACTGTGATAACATGGTCAGAGAAGTAGTGGGCAACTTTCTTCGTGGTCATGTAAATCACATATACAAGCTTCTGATAATGAGGGTATCATTGCTTGGACGGGGTTAGGACTTCGGAAATGTAATATACTGGGCGCTGAACTTTGAAGGATTTTCCTTCCTCTTCCCGCTCGACCGTAAGTACAGTACTGACAACTTGTCCTGTGGCTGCAATGTAAAGCAGCAAAGGCTCTTTGCTGATTGGGGCAGCAAGAACCGGCTAGGTGGAAAGCAGGGTTTTTAATTATGCAAACGCTGCATCAGCTTCTGGAGTCCACTCGAACTTGTCTGACTTCTTCATTAGTCGGTAAAGAGGCAATGCCTTTTCACCGAGGCGAGAGATGAATCGACTTAATGCGGCCAAGCATCTAGTAAGTTTCTGGACATCGTGCACACGCACGGGGCGTTTCATTCGGAGTATAGTGCCAACTTTTTCTGGGTTAGCGTCGATTCCCCGTTCGGAAACGAGAAAACCGAGTAACTTTCCGCCAGGAACTCCGAATGTGCATTTTGATGGATTAAGCTTGATATCATACCTCCTGAGGTTGGCAAATGTTTCAGCTAGGTCAGTCAGCAGGTCGGAACCTTTCCGTGTCTTGACCACAATGTCATCCATGTATGCTTCCACATTTCGACTGATTTGAGTGAGCAAACACTTCTGAATCATCCTCATGAACGTGGCTCCGGCATTCTTGAGGCCGAATGGCATGGTGACATAACAGAAGCACCCGAATGGGGTGATGAAAGCCGTTTTGATCTCATCGGGTCCAAACAGACGGATCTGATGGTACCCGGAATAAGCGTCCAAGAAAGAAAGTCGCTCACATCCCGCAGTCGAGTCGACTATTTGGTCGATGCGGGGAAGAGGAAAATGATCTTTCGGGCAGGCCCAATTGATATTCTTGAAATCGATGCACATGCGAAGAGAATTGTCCTTTTTGGGGACCATGACGACATTGGCGAGCCACTCGGAGTGGTAAATCTCTCGGATAAACTCTGCTGCTAGGAGCCGAGCCACTTCTTCGCCAATGGTCTTCCTTTTCTGGACGGCGGATCGTCGCAGATGTTCCTTCACAGGTTTTGCCTTCGAGTCGACTCGTAGACGATGCTCAGCCAGTCCCCTGGGTACACCGGCATGTCAGAAGGTTTCCATGCGAAGATGTCCCAGTTCTCACGGAGGAACTGGATGAGCGCTTCTTCCTATTTGGGGTCGAGTGTTGTGGAGATATGAGTCGGAGCAGCGTTTGGGTCGGTCGTGTGGATGTGAACGGGTTTTGTCTCACCGGACGACTGAAACGCTGATTCCGTGGCAGGCTTCTTGGCTCGCAACAAATCACTCGGGTCTGCATTCCTTTGGTGTTCCTGCCACTCTTCTGCCACCATCTGAGTATCGGCGATCTTCGAGCCCTTCTAGAAGCACTCTTCTGCCTTCTTGCGGTTACCAGTGACAGTGATCACGCCTTTAGGGACTGGCATCTTTAGTTTGAGGTACACGTAACACGGTCGAGCCATAAAACATGCATATGCTGGTCTGCCCAAAATTGCATGATAGGCACTCTGGAAATCCACAACCTCAAATGTCAGCTTCTCTTTGCGGAAATTCTTTGAATCGCCAAAAACTACATCAAGAGCAATCTGACCGAGTGACGTAGCCTTCTTGCTAGGAATGACTCCATAAAAACTCATATTGCTCGTGCTCAGTCTGGACATCGGAATGCCCATCCCTTTCAGTGTCTCAGCATACAGTATATTCAAACTGCTGCCGCCATCCATCAACACTTTGGTCAGTCGAGTGCCCTCAACGACCGGGTCGACCACCAACGCTTGCCTCCCAGGGGTGGCTATGTGCGTGGGGTGATCATATTGGTCGAACGTAATGGCAGTCTGAGACCACTTTAGGTAATTGGGTGTTGACGGAGCAGCCATCTTCACCTCTCGGTTTATAACTTTCAGTCGGTTTTTTCTCTCAACATCGGCAAAAATCATCAAGGTGGAATTGACATGCAAATATTCTCCGTCACTATCCTTCTTGTCCTCAACTTTTCCCGACTCTTTTTCGTTGTCCTTGGACTGCTTCCCTTGGAACCGCTGTATCAGGAGTCGACATTGTCGAGTGGTATGCTTCGGGTAGATGAAATTACCCTCTTCGTCCTTCTTGGTGTGGATCTGACATGGCAAATCCAACACATCATTTCCTTCCTTCTCTTTTACCTTCTTGGGGTTCCAAGGCCCCTTGGGTTTCCCTTTGAATTTTCTTTGGTTCAGGGCCAAGGCTTCTCCAGGTGTGGCTGGCTCAGCTTTACACTTTTGCTTCCGACTGGAATTTCCACCTCCGGTGTCTTGGGCGACTGACTTGTGTTTGCCGCTCCGGAGCCGACCCTCTTCCTCACCATTGGCATATTTGGTGGCTATTTCCATCATTCGACTCAGAGACATGTCTCCGGTTTGACCGAATTTCAGGCTTAGCTCTCTGTACTTTACGCCCTCCTTGAAGGCGCACACCGCCTGGTGATCGGATACATTTTCTACTGTATGATGCAGTGTGATCCACCTCTGGATGTAATCTCTCACAATCTCATTCGACTTCTGTACACAAGATTGCAGCTCTGTCAGCCCCGCTGGCCGCTTGCACGTTCCTTCGAATGTCCTGACAAACACTCGGGAGAGGTCCTCCCACGTGTAGATGCTGCTGGGCATCAACTGATTCAGCCATGCCCTGGCTGATCCTTCCAACAAGAGAGGCAAATGTTTCATGGCCACCTCATCATTTCCACCGCCGATCTGAACAGCCACTCGGTAGTCCTCAAGCCAAGTGTCGGGCTTGGACTCACCGTTGAACTTGCTGACTCTAGTCGCCAACCTGAAGTTGGGAGGAATCACCGCGGCTCTGATGGCTCTGCTGAAACACTCTGGTCTAGAGATGTGCACTCGACTGCTGGTGGGTATGTCTTTGTCATTACCCTCTCTATCGGCTCTGTTCCGGTCGACCAGACCTTGAATGATGATGGATCTCGCGTCAAAGCCTGGTTCTCTGGGATCGACTGGAATTCTTCGTCCTCCACTGTACTGGCATCTGTCATCTTGCTATCAAGGCATATATGATCCACCTCTCCGGGGAGGGGTGGGCACTCGACGTCGATCGTTGCAATCGACTCGATGATCATCCTGCTTATAGTTCCTGTACTAATCATGTCGGTCGCCATGCCCTTCACGCCTCGGGGGCGATCTGGGGCTATGAGCTGACTGGACAGTATTCGCCGCCACAGACCTGCTATGAATCATGTTCCGTGACTGCGACACAGCCGAATTATGATCCCCAGCTGCACGGAGCAAATCCCTGATGTGCATCAAGCCTCTGCCAGCCTCTGACTGGGAAGGCTGAATCGACTCCGCTATACGTGTTGCAGCTGCCAAATTCTAGATTGGAGTGCGGTATACCTGAGTCGGAGGTTTAAAGAGTTGGCGTCGACTGGAGTCGGGGACCCGTTGACGCGCGCGCTCATCGAGTGCTCGCTGAACGTTCTCCCGTCGAGTGCACTCAGCCAGGTTGGCCAAGCGCGCGTCTTCTAAGGCGCGGGCCTCAGGGGTTTCTCCAACGATTGGAGTATGAAGCGCATCCATGTTCCGACAGCGAAGTTCTTACCTCTGATGCGAGTCGAGGGGCTCGGGGCATTACTCCTCATGGTTATGCGACGGATCGCCCCCGCCATTGCCTCCGTCGGTGCCAGGAAAGCCGAGAGGAACGTGCGGCCTGTTGACCATCAGGACCTCCGCCTCCAGATCACTGTTGTCGCATTCGGATGCAGTCTCTGCGGAGCCAGTCGACAGGTCGAACAGGCCGTAGAGAGATTCGTCGGGCTCGATTGTCGCGACTTGGGCAGTGGTCGACTGGCGAGCCACTGCGTGCCTCACCCACCGCTGGAGCCTCGACCGACCAGAGCGCTTACGCCGGCGAGAAGCTGGGAGGGAGGATGACACGAAAACTGACCGATATGGAGTCGACGGTTGCCGCAGAAGGACGCCGCGGACGCATGCTCGAAAATGCCTTGCTCCGTGGACCGGGAGCGCATCCACGTCGAGCGGAGCCTCCTGCAGCCAGGCAGAATCATCGGCGACGAACGTGAGCGCGCCAAGACGGATCTCGCGGCCCTCAACCAGAAATCCGCCCGAAACCATGATGATGGGAATTGAAAATATTGCAACTTCTCCAACGAGTCGCTAAGATACCTGCCCCAAGGTGGGCGCCAACTGTCGTGGTTCTAAGTCTGACAGTAGAATGGGGGGTAGGTATGGAGAGGCAAGATCCTAGCTATGGAGCAGTTGTACACACGAGTGTTTTACGAGTTCAGGCTCTTCTCGGAAGAAGTAACAGCCCTACGTCTCGGAGCCCGGAGGCGGTCGACTGGATTACGTGTGTGAAAGGTACATGAGTGCGAACCCTTCTACTAGTGGAGGTGGGTGGCTTATATAAAGGACGCCAGGACCCCAGCCAGCCCACGTAGCGGAGTGTTAAAGTACATTAAGGCCAGACGTTACTGGTAACGCCTTACATAAAGTGTCATCATGGCCATAAAGACTACTTAATTACAGACCGTTTGGATACAGAGTAGATCTTGAACTCCTAATGGTCAAGTGAGTCTTCATGGTCGAGTGTCTTTAGGTTCATCGAGTGTCTTCTAGCCGGTCGAGTGGAATCCCTCTGGGTCGACTGGAAGACGGCTTCTTCTAATAGATGCCCTTGGGGAGGGTACGTTGGATAGGTCCGTAACCCTACCCTAGGTATATGACTTCATCAGGAGGCTCCTCAAAAGTCCCATGCACCTACACAAACAAACAAAGAACTCGCAACCAATGCAATAAAGGGGTTGTCAATCCCTTCACGGCCACTTGCGAAAGTGAGATCTGATAGAGATAGTATGATAAGATAAATATATTTTTGGTATTTTATAATATAGATGCAAAAAGTAAAGATGCAAATAAAAGTAGATTGAAATCTTATATGATAAAAGATAGACCCGGGGCCATAGGTTTCACTAGTGGCTTCTCTCAAGATAGCATAAGTATTACGGTGGGTGAATAAATTACTGTCGAGCAATTGATAGAAAAGCGAATAATTATGAGATTATCTAGGCATGATCATGTATATAGGCATCACGTCCGCGACAAGTAGACCGACTCCAGCCTGCATCTAGTACTATTACTCCACACATCGACCGCTATCCAGCATGCATCTAGAGTATTAAGTTCATAAGAACAGAGTAACGCATTAAGAAAGATGACATGATGTAGAGGGATAAACTCAAGCAATATGATATAAACCCCACCTTTTTATTCTTGATGGCAACAATAAAATACGTGCCTTGCAAACCTTTCTGTCACTGGGTAAGGACACCGCAAGATTGAACCCAAAGCTAAGCACTTCTCCCATGGCAAGAAAGATCAACCTAGTAGGCCAAACCAAACTGATAATTCGAAGAGACTTGCAAAGATAACTTAATCATACATAAAAGAATTCAGAGAAGATTCAAATATTTCTCATAGATAAACTTGATCATAAACCCACAATTCATCGGATCTCGACAAACACACCGCAAAAAGAGTTACATCGAATAGATATCCACAAGAGAGGGGGAGAACATTGTATTGAGATCCAAAAAGAGAGAAGAAGCCATCTAGCTAATAACTATGGACCCGAAGGTCTGTGGTGAACTACTCACAACTCATTGGAGGGGCTATGGTGTTGATGTAGAAGCCCTCCATGGTCAATCCCCCCTCCGGCGGAGCGCCGGCGAAGGCTCCAAGATGGGATCTTGCGGATACAGAAGGTTACGGCGGTGGAAATTGTTTTTCGTTGGCTCCCTGGATGTTTTTGGGGTACGTAGGTATATATAGGAGGAAGAAGTACGTCGGTGGCCGCTCGTGGGGCCCAGGAGACAGGGGGCGCGCCCAGGAGGGGTGGACGCGCCCTCCTATCTCCTGGCCGCCTCGTTGCTTCTTGACTTGCAATCCAAGTTCTCTGGATCACGTTCATTCCAAAAATCCCGCTCGCGAAGGTTTTATTCCGTTTGGACTCAGTTTGATATTCCTTTTCTTCGAAATACTAAAATAGGCAAAAAAACAGCAATACGGGTTGGGCCTCTAGCAATACGGGTTGGGCCTCCCAAAAATGATATAAATATGTAAAATAAAGCACATAAACATCCAAAAAGGGGTAATATAATAGCATGGAACAATCAAAAATTATAGATACGTTGGAGACGTATCACCGTCCTCAGGAACTGAGTTCTGTGTTTGTGATCCAAGACAGTTGCTACCACACATTGGAATGCTTAAGAGCCCCTCTCCACTTATTAATCAACTCGATCTCTATCCAGGAGTTGCAACTAGTTTCTGGTATTTGTAGGTTGTGTTAGTAGTCTACCAAGTGGCACCCGGTACAGGTGGGTTTGGGACAGACTAGGCACCATGGTCTGGTGTACAAAGCGTCGCCCATTTGGTGGGCTTGGTAACCCTATACACATTGTTTGGGGCCGTGAGTGACATCCTGATCAGATCTCCTTGTAGATGGAACCCTAATAGGCGATAAACCTGGACTATGGTCTTGCGTGGTTAGTCAGGTCTTGGCCAACACCCTCGCCAGGCTTCCACTTGAAGGTTGCCGAGATACGTCACGTGTACATGACGGTAAGTGGCGAGAGCGTGTGTGAAGAAGTACACCCCTGCAGGGTTAACATGATCTATTTGAATAGCCGCATCCGTGCTACCTCTTGAGCACTGTGTTGGTTTTCCCTTGAAGAAGAAAGGGTGATGCAGCAAAGTAGCGTAAGTATTTCCCTTACTTTTTGAGAACCAATGTATCAATCTAGTAGGAGGCTCCACGCAAGTCCCTCATACCTACAAAAACAAACAAGAACCTCACAACCAATGCGATAAAGGGGTTGTCAATCCCTTCACTGCAACTTGCGAAAGTGAGATCTGATAGAGATAATAACATAAGATAAATATTTTTGGTATTTTTACGAAATAGATTGGAAAGTAAAGATTGAAAAATAAAGTAGATCGGAAACTTATATGATGAAAGATAGACCCGAGGGCCCTAGGTTTCACTAGTGGCTTCTTTCAAGATAGCATAAGTATTACGGTGGGTGAACAAATTACTAACGAGCAATTGATAGAAAGTGCATAGTTATGAGAATATCTAGGCATGATCATGTATATAGGCATCACGTCCGCAACAAGTAGACCGAAACGATTCTGCATCTACTACTATTACTCCACACATCGACCGCTATCCAGCATGCATCTAGAGTATTAAGTTCATAAGAACAGAGTAACGCATTAAGCAAGATGACATGATGTAGCGGGATAAACTCAAGCAATATGATATTAAACCCCATATTTTTATCCTCGATGGCAATAATGCAATACATGCCTTGCTGCACCTGCTGTCATTGGGAAAGGACACTGCAAGATTGAACCCAAAGCTAAGCACTTCTCTCATTGCAAGAAAGATCAATCTAGTAGGCCAAACCAAACTGGTAATTCGAATAGACTTGCAAAGATAACATATCATCAATAAAAGAATTGAGAGGAGATTCAAATATTTCTCATAGATAAACTTGATCATAAACCCACAATTCATCGGATCTCGACAAACACACCGCAAAAAGAGTTACATCGAACAGATCTCCAAGAAGATCAAGGAGAACTTTGTATTGAGATTCAAAGAGAGAGAAAAAGCCATCTAGCTAATAACTATGGAGCTGAAGGTCTCTGGTAAACTACTCACAACTCATAGGAGAGGCCTTGGCGATGATGTAGAATCCCTAAATGATCGATTCTCCCTCCGGCGGAGCGCCGGAAAAGGCTCCAAGATGGGATCTCACAGGTACAGAAGGTTGAGGCAGTGGAAATAGGGTTTCGTGGTGCTCCTGGATGTTTTCAGGGTACGAGAGTATATATAGGCGAAAGAGGTCGGTCAGGGGAGCCACAAGGGGCCCACAAGGGTGGGGGGCGCTCCCACCCCCCTAGGGCACGCTCTCCTGCCTCGTGGCCGCCTCGACTGCTTCTTGACGTCCACTCCAAGTCTCCTGGATTGCGTTTGTTCCAAAAAGATCGCTTCTGAAGGTTTCATTCTGTTTGGACTCCGTTTGATATTCCTTTTCTTCGAAACACTGAAATAGGCAAAAAACAACAATTTGGGTTGGGCCTCCGGTTAGTAGGTTAGTCCCAAAAATGATATAAAAGTGTAAAGTAAAGCCCATAAACATCCAAAACAGGTAATATAATAGCATGGTACAATCAAAAATTATAGATACGTTGGAGATGTATCAAGTATCCCCAAGCTTAATTCCTACTTGTCCTCGAGTAGGTAAATGATAAAAATAGAATTTTTGATGTGGAATGCTACCTAGCATATTTCTTAATGTAGTTTTCTTTATTGTGGCATGAATGTTCAGATCCAAATGATTCAAGATAAAAGTTCATATTGACATAAAAGTAATAATACTTCAAGCATACTAACAAAGCAATCATGTCTTCTCAAAATAACATGGCTAAAGAAAGTTTATCCCTACAAAATCATATAGTTAGGCTATGTTTCATTTTTGTCACACAAATTACTCCCATCATGCACAACCCCGGTTTCAGCCAAGCAATTGGTTCATACTTTTTAACGCGCTTCAGCTTTTTTCACTCTCACGCAATAGATGAGCGTAAGCCATGGATATAGCAGTATGGGTGGCATAGAATATGACGATAGAGGTTGTGTGGCAAAGACATAAAAGGAGAAAGTCTCACGTTGGCGAGGCTAATTAACGGGCTATGGAGATGCCCATCAATTAATGTCAACACGAGGAGTAGGGATTGCCATGCAACGGATGCACTAGAGCTATAAATGTATGCAAGCTCAACAAAAGAAACTAAGTGGGTGTGCAAACAACTTGCTTGCTCATGAAGACCTAGGGCATTTTGAGGAAGCCCATCGTTGGAATATACAAGCCAAGTTCTGTAATGAAAAATTCCCACTAGTATATGAAAGTGACAACATAGGAGACTCTCTATATGAAGAACATGGTGCTACTTTGAAGCACAAGTGTGAAAAAGGATAGTAATATTGTCCCCCTTTTTATTTTATTTTTTGTGGGCCTTTCTTTTTTTATTTGGCCTTTCCCTTTTTTTTATTTGGCATTTTTTTATTTGGCCTTTCTCTCTTTTTCTTCAAGGGACAATGGTCTAATAATGATGATCATCATACTTCTATTTATTTACAACTCATGAATTACAACTCGATACTAGAACAAAATATGACTCTATATGAATGCCTCCGGCGGTGTACCGGGATATGCAATGGATCAAGAGTGACATGTATGAAAAATTATGCATGGTGGCTTTGCCACAAATACGATGTCAACTACATTATCATGCAAGAGCAATATGACAATGATGGAACATGTCATCATAAACGAAACGGTGGAAAGTTCCATGGCAATATATCTCGGAATGGCTATGTGAATGCCATAATAGGTAGGTATGGTGGATGTTTTGAGGAAGATATAAGTTGGTTTATGTGTGATAGAGCATATCGTATCACGGGGTTTGGATGCACCGGCGAAGTTTGCACCAACTCTCAAGGTGAGAAAGGGCAATGCACGGTACCGTAGAGGCTAGCAATGATGGAAGGGTAAAAGTGCATATAATCCATGGACTTACATTAGTCATAAAGAACTCATATACTTATTGCAAAATTTTATTAGCCCTCGAAGCAAAGTACTACTATGCATGCTCCTAGGGGAAGGGTTGGTAGGAGTTAACCATCGCGCGAACCCGACCTCCACTCATAAGGAAGGCAATCAAAAGAGCACCCCATGCTACAAATTTGTTACACAACTTTTACCATACGTGCATGCTACGGGACTTGCCAACTTCAACACAAGTATTTATTAATATCATAAGTACCCAACTAGCATGACTCTAATATCACCACCTCTATATCTCAAAACAATTATCAAGCGTCAAATTGATCATAGCATCCAATTCACTTCCTATGATAGTTTTTATTATACCCAACTTGGATGCCCATCATTCTAGGACCAATTTTATAACCATAGCAAATACCATGATGTTCTAAAAGACTCTCAAAATAATATAAGTGATGTATGAGAGATCAATAATTTCTACAAAATAAAACCACCGACGTGCTCTAAAAAGATATAAGTGAAGCACAAGAGGAAAAATTATCTAGGTCAAAAGATATAAGTGAAGCACATAGAGTGTTCTAATAAATTCCGAATCATGTTGTGTCTCTCCAAAAAGGTGTGTACATCAAGGATGATTGTGCTAAACTAAAAATCAAAGACTCATATCATAAAAGACGCTCCAAGAAAAACACATATCATGTGGCGAATAAAAATATAGCTCCAAGTAAAGTTACTGATAGATGAAGACGAAAGAGGGGATGCCTTCTGGGGCATCCCCAAGATTAGGCTTTTGGTTGTCCTTGAATTATCTTGGGCTGCCATGGGCATCCCCAAGCTTAGGCTCTTGCCACTCCTTATTCCATAGTCCATCAAATCTTTACCCAAAACTTGAAAACTTCACAACACAAAACTCAACAGGAAATCTCATAAGCTCCGTTAGTGCAAGAAAAAAAACGACCACTCAAGGTAGTAATGAACTCATTCTTTATTTATATTGGTGGTAATCCTACTGTATTCCAACTTCTCTATGGTTCATACCCCCCGATACTAGCCATAGATTCATCAAAATAAGCAAACAACACACGAAAAACAGAATCTGCCAAAAAAAGAACAGTCTGTAACAATCTATAACTTTCGAATACTTATGGAACTCTAAAAATCCTACGAAAATAGGAAGTCCTAGGAAATTTGTCTATTGATCTACTGCAAAACGAATCAACTACAAATCACGTTTCCGTGATTTATTAAAATTATTCTCGCGCGCGCAAAAGTATCTGTTTTTCAGCAGAATCAAATTAACTATCACCCAAGATGATCCTATAGGTTCTACTTGGCACAAACACTAATCAAAACATAAAAACACATCTAAACAGAGGCTAGATGAATTATTGACTACTAAACAGAAGCAAAAATCAAGGAATAAAAATAAAATTGGGTTGCCTCCAAACAAGCGCTATCGTTTAACGCCCCTAGCTAGGCATAAAAGCGAGAATAATCTAAGTATTGCCATCTTTGGTATTCAACTCATAAGTGGCTCACATAATAGATTCATAGGGCAATTTGATTTTCTTTCTCAGAAAGTGTTCCATGCCTTTCCTTAATGGAAATTGGAATCTAATATTTCCTTCCTTCATATCAATAATTGCACCAACCGTTCTAAGGAAAGGTCTACCAAGAATAATAGGACATGAAAAATTGCAATCTATATCAAGACCGATAAAATCTACAGGAAAATAATTCGTATTTGCGAAAATAAGAACATCATTAATCCTTCCCATAGGTTTCTTAATAGTGGAATCCGCAAGGTGCAAGTTTAAAGGGCAATCATCAAATTCACGGAAAACTAGCACATCACAAAAGGTTTTTGGAATCGTGGAAACACTAGCACCCAAATCACACAAAGCATAGCATTCATGATTTTTAATTTTCATTTTAATAGTAGGCTCCCATTCATCATAAAGTTATCTAGGGATAGAAACTTCCAATTCAAGTTTTTCCTCATAAGATTGCATGAAAGCATCAACAATATGTTTGGTAAAAGCTTTATTTTGACTATAAGCATGAGGACAATTCAACAAGGATTGCAACAAGGAAATACAATCTATTAAAGAACAATTATCATAATTAAATTCCATGAAATACAAAATAGTGGGTTCATTGCTATGTAAAGTTTTGACCTCTCCAATCCCACTTGTACCAAATTTAGCATCAGGAACTAAAAACTCTGAATCATTGGGACGCCTTTCAACTAAAGTTGACTCATCTCCAGTCCCATCATTATCAAGATTCATATTGCAAAACAAAGATTTAATTGGGGACACATAGATCACTTTTAGATCTTCATCATTATTTGCATGGAGACTAGAAGAACACGCTTTTACAAAGCAATCTTTCTTAGCACGCATCCTAACGGTTGTTTCTTTGCACTCATCAATGGAAATTCTCATGGCTTTGAGAGACTCATTGATATCATGCTTAGGTGGAATAGATCTAGTTTCAAAGAATCAACATTAAGAGAGATTCTATCCACGTTCCTAGCCAATTCATCAACTTTAAGCAATTTTTCTTCAAGCAAAGCATTAAAATTCTTTTGAGAGATCATAAATTCTTTAACCTTCTCAAAATCAGAGGGCATCTTATTGAAATTTCCATAAGAATTGTTATAGGAATTACCATAGTTATTAGTGGAAATACTAGGGAACGGCCTAGAATTAAAGTTTCCTTTATACGTGTTCTTACCAAAATTATTCCTACCAACAAAATTCACATCCATAGATTCATTATTATTCTCAATCAAAGTAGGCAAAGGCATATCATTAGTATCAATAGGAGCACTCTTATTAGCAAATAATTTCCACTCAATACATTAATTTCCACTTTCCACTCAATACATTAATTTCTTCTATAACCTGAACTTTCTTAATAGTAGATCTTTCGGTGTGCGATTGAGAATAATTAACCTTAATATTATCTAGGGGTTTAGTAGATCCTCCTTAAGTTATGTCCATAAAAGTGCCTCCCGCGGCCGAATCTAAAAGATTTTTAGAAGCAAAATTTAATCCGGCATAAATTTTTTTGTATGATCATCCATAAATTTAAACCATGTGTACGGCAATTGCGAATCATTAATTTCATCCTCTCCCAAGATTGTGCAACATGTTCATGATCAAGTTGCTTAAAATTCATAATATCATTTCTAAGAGAGATGATCTTAGCGGGAGGAAAATACTTAGAGATAAAAGCATCTTTGCACTTATTCCATGAATCAATACTATTTTTAGGCAAAGACGAAAACCAAGTTTTAGCATGATCTCTAAGTGAAAACAGGAATAAATCCAATTTAAAAATATCTTTATCCGTGTCTCTCTTCTTTTGCATATCACACAAATCAACAAAGGTGTTTTCATGAGTAGCGGCATCTTCGCTAGGAAGGCCAGAGAATTGATCTTTCATAACAAGATTCAACAAAGCAGCATTGATTTCACAAGATTCATCATCATTAAGAGGAGCAATCGGAGTGCTAAGGAAATTATTATTGTTGGTATTGGAAAAGTCACACAATTTAGTATTATCTTGAGCCATCGTGACAAGCAATTCAACACACAAGCGCACAAGAGGCAAGCGAAAAAGAGGCGAACGTAAAAGAGAGGGCGAATAAAACTGCAAGGGTGAAGTGGGGGAGAGGGAAACGAGAGGCAAATGGAAAATAATGTAATAGGAGGGAGATGAGTTTGTGATGGGTACTTGGTATGTCTTGACTTGAGCGAAGACCTCCCCGGCAACGGGGCCAGAAATCCTTCTTGCTACCTCTTGAGCACTGCATTGGTTTTCCCTTGAAGAGGAAAGGGTGATGAGCAAAGTAGTGTAAGTATTTCCCTCAGTTTTTGAGAAACAAGGTATCAATCCAGTAGGAGGCTCCACGCAAGTCCCTCGTACCTACACAAACAATCAAGAACCTCGCAACCAATGCGATAAAGGGGTTGTCAATCCCTTCCCGACCACTTGCGAAGGTGAGACCTAATAAAGATAATAAGATAAGATAAATATTTTTGGTATTTTTATGATATAGATTGGGAAGTAAAGATTGCAAAATAAAGTAGATCGGAAACTTATATGATTAAAGATAGACCCGAGGGCCATAGGTTTCACTAGTGGCTTCTCTTAAGATAGCATAAGTATTACGGTGGGTGAACAAATTACTGTCGAACAATTGATAGAAAAGTGCATAGTTATGAGAATATCTAGGCATGATCATGTATATAGGCATCACATCCGCAACAAGTAGACCAAAATGATTCTGCATCTACTACTATTACTCCACACATCGACCGCTAGAGTATTAAGTTCATAAGAATAGAGTAACGCATTAAGCAAGATGACATGATGTAGAGGGACAAACTCAAGCAATATGATATAAACCCCATCTTTTTATCCTCGATGGCAACAATACAAGGCGTGCCTTGTTGCCCCTGCTGTCACTGGGAAAGGACACCGCAAGATCGAACCCAAACCTAAGCACTTCTCCCATTGCAAGAAAGATCAATCTAGTAGGCCAAACAAAACTGATAATTCGAAGAGACTTGCAAAGATAACAAATCATACATAAAAGAGTTCAGAGGAGATTCAAATATTTCTCATAGATAAACTTGATCATAAACCCACAATTCATCGGATCTCGACAAACACACCGCAAAAAGAGATACATCGAATAGATCTCCAAGAAGATCAAGGAGAACTTTGTATTGAGATTCAAAGAGGGAGAAGAAAAGCCATCTAGCTAATAACTATGGACCCGAAGGTCTGTGGTAAACTACTCACAACTCATAGGAGAGGCCTTGGTGATGATGTAGAAGCCCTCCATGATCGATTCTCCCTCTGGCGAAGTGCCAGAAAAGGCTCCAAGATGGGATCTCATGGGTACAGAAGGTTGCGGTGGTGGAAATAGGGTTTCGTGGTGCTCCAGGATGTTTTCAGGGTACGAGAGTATATATAGGTGAAAGAGGTTGGTCAGGGGAGCCACGAGGGGCCCACGAGGGTGGGGGGGCACACCCACCCCCCTAGGGCGCGCCCTCCTGCCTCATGGCCGCCTCGGCTGCTTCTTGACGTCCACTCCAAGTCTCCTGGATTGCGTTTGTTCCAAAAAGATCGCTCCCAAAGGTTTCGTTCTGTTTGGACTCCGTTTGATATTCCTTTTCTTCGAAACACTGAAATTGGCAAAAAAATAGCAATTTGGGCTGGGCCTCTGGTTAGTAGGTTAGTTCCAAAAATGATATAGAAGTGTAAAGTAAAGCCCATAAACATCCAAAACGGGTAACCGAATAGCATGGAACAATCAAAAATTATAGATACGTTGGAGATGTATCAGTCTGCGGTAATGGACTACTGGGTTGCCTATACAGTTCATAGACAAGTGAAAGTGGATACTCTAAAATGCGCAAGATAAGTGTGAGTGCTATGGATGGTCTTCTCGTAGGGAGACTGGAGTGGATCCATAGTGGTGTAGTGAATATGTGGACTCGTGTGCACCACCTCAAAAGAGTTACCAGTAGTCATAGTACAGGATAGCCACTGAGTCCAAGCTGGCTCTCTGCAGTTAAACTCCACCACCCCTTTGATGATATTGATGCATATGTAGCTTGATCTGATGTAAGTCTTGCCGGGCACATTTTACTCACATTTGCTTAGTTTATGTTTTTTGCCGAGAGACTTTAGTCTCACTAGTAGTTCCGCGTGGACTTCAACGTTTAGTTTGTTACCTTAGCTACGTTCCTGTACCCTTGGGAGGGTCTTGTAGATAGTCAGGCTTCTGAGCCTTTTTCATTTATAGTTGTCTGTACTCAGACATGTTATGCTTCCGTTGCTTGTATGCTCTGTATGTTTGGTCATGTGACCCCTGTTTGTAATAAATGCTATGTGGCTCTTCTAGGCCTTTATCTATATGAGTTGTTGAGTTATGTTGTGATGCCATGTTGTATCTACACATATCGTGCATGTTATGCGTACGTGTACCGTGTATTGGTATGTGTGGGATCTGACAACCTAGTTGTAGTTGTTTATCCTTGGTAGCCTCTCTTATGGGGAAATGTCACCTAGTTCATCCACTGAGCCATGGTAGCTACTGCTCCAGAACACTTAGGCTGGCCGGCATGTGTCCTTCTTCGTTCCTGTGTCTGTCCCTTCGGGGAAATGTCATGCACTATTCCTTTAAGTCCTTGTAGCTTGCTACGACTTGGGTTCATACGTTGATGATTGACACGTTCGTTGCTGGGTCATGTATGCCTGTCCCTGTAAGTTAGTGCCACTTTGGGTTCATGACTAGACATGTCGGCCCGGGTTCTTTGACATATGGATGCTAGCAACACTATCATATACGTGATCCAAACGGCGCAAACAGTCCTGGGCCAGGTAAGATGGCACCCGTGGGAATACCGTGCGTGAGGCTGCAAAGTGATATGATGTGTTACATGCTAGATCGGTGTGACTTAGGATCGGGGTCCTGACACTAAGCATGCAACCAAAGACACACATTTGATATTTGAACCAATTTATATGCACTGGAGCATGTGCCTGTAGCTCAAATTTGAATTATGCACATAAATGCATAGAAAACTCAGTTAATGTATAAAAATATCCAAACAAACCCCGAAAAATTCCAAAATTTAACACAACACTCCTATTGTTTTATGTTGACACTAGAAAAAAATTGAAATCAAAAAGGGGCAACAGATATCGTTTCTCCAGAAAGGTCAAACATTCCCTACTGTAACCATGAGGCTTGTTGTAGAAGCTCTGGTTTGTGAGAAGCTTATACCACAACCTGCCCCAAATGGGAAAATATTTTTACCGCGGCATGTTGATGCTGTTCCATGATAGCACGTCAAGTTTCATGAATTTCAGACACGTTTTTGATTTACTATAATTTAAAAACCATGTATCTCAATGTTAGGGTCCGAGCGACGGTGGCAAGATGTTTAACATTCATTCCCATTTCTCGCATGGGACCTAAGAATGCAACCAAGGACACACATTTGAATTTTAAACCCATTTATATGCACTGAAGCATGTCCATGTAGTTCAAATTTGAATTATGCACATAAATGCATAGAAAACTCAGTTAATGTATAAAAATTTCCAAGCGAACCAAGAAAAATCCCAAAAAATGACACAACACTCCTGTTGTTCTACGTTGACACTAGAAAATTTTTGAAAGCAAGAATAGGCAATGGATATCATTTTGTCTTGTCCACAAAGGTGACAATTTTCCCTACTAGAACCATGAGGCTTCTTGTGAGAAGCTCTGGTTTGTGAGAAGCTTATACCATAACCTACCCCAAATGGGACAATATTTTTTACCCCAACATGTTGATGCCATTCCATGATAGCATGCCAAGGTTCATAAATTTCAGACAAGTTTTGAATTTATTAGAATTACAAAAGCAAGTACCTCAATGTTTGTCGGAGAGCCACGGTGCCGTGGTGTTTGAAATTCATCCCCATTTCGTGCATGGGACATAAGGATCAACTCATGGACACATATATGATTCAACAACCCATTTTGGTGCACCGGAGCATGTGCATGTAGTTTAATTTTGAATTGTGCACCTAAAATGCCTAAAAAACCAAGTTAATGTATAAAAATGTACAAACGAACCCTGAATAATTCCAATTTTTTTGACGACATACCTTTTGTTGCATGTTCACTACAGATAAAAGTTCTAGCAATTCAAACACCCTCCTTTGCTGCTATGACCCCATTATGTAATTCAAATAAAGACAAAAATCAAGTAGATCGCACACAGTTTATTATCACCAACCGTGTGAGATACAGTACAAAATATCTTGGAGCATCGTCGGAGTATAGTATGCATATGGCTTACGTGAGAAGGTGCGTCGGCTATAGTCCATAGTTGGCGTGTCAAGCACACTAGCTCTCTCTCCAAATATCATTTCACTGTTCAATCACCACTGGTGAAGATGGGGACACTGGATCCGCGTCGTGAGGGCAACTTCGGCGGCCCACTCCGGCGACAGCACGGCCGAAATTGCCATGCACATGCTAACAAGCTACATCAGCGCGACCTCAGTCAGCGACCGGGTGGACAAGGCAGCCCAAACGACCGTTGTTGCTTCTCAAATGGCGGCAGCAACATCTGCCTCAAGGATAGCAACTTGCGACATTAGCACAACAACTGTCCATTCTGCAGTAGCGGCCTTAGCCCTGATGTAGGCCGCCCATGCCCAGCTCCAGGCGGTCACCTCACAAATCGAACCAAGCTATTCCAACAATGTTCGGCAACCCACGGATGAAGATTTGGCAATCGCCGAGAGCGTTCGAGAAGCCGTATGTTCCTCTGCGGCATACCTTGCCACGCCCGTCCAAGCCCAGATCACCGTCGCCCATGCCCAGCTCATGGCGGCCTTTTCCAAAGAGATGGCGGACGCGGATGGCGAGATGCTTGCCTAGTATGGTGTGATGGATGCCATGGAGCCCCTTCCCCGGGAGATCATCGAGCGCAAGCTGGACATGGAGGAGGTGGCGGATATCGGTGAGCACCAGCCGGAGTGGTACTCGTTGTTCTATTTAGTTAAGGGCCCCGGTCTCTAATTTGTTAGAGTAATGTTTAGGTCAGCTAGCTCTGTTTAATTCCTGAACTTGCTCGATTAAGAAGTGTGGGTGTGCTGTAGTGTCCTTTGTGTACCCAAATTATGCAATTACGTCGATGACCATTGTAACTAGGGAAATTCTGACAAAGAATTGCACGTCCAAACTAATCACACACTAGGTAAGCTATATGAATTATTTGTGATGTTCACATATCATACACACTGCTGAATAAGGGACCATATGTGATGACACATTGCGCGCCATTGTTTTGCTGCATCGATCCAAAAAATTTGGTTTCCGCGGAAATATCTACCTACCCGCCCATCCCCCTTACCGAAAGCCACATTTCCCCTGTTTCTGCCTTCCTTTCCAAGTTGAAACCTTTACTTTTTGCTTGTAGCCCGCCTCCTCCCCGGTGACCCTCCTTCATGCCGCTTGGCCTCGTCGATCCATGCAGGTAATCCACACCCGACCCCCATTCTCCTCCTCCACATCCCACATGCCCCGACCACCGGCATGACACCTTCCACCCAAATCACTGACCCTCCCTCAAATAAGCGCCTCCCTAAGCCATGGTGCACGCAGTATAGCCAGGATGTCAAGGAACATTTGGCAGCGTAGAAGCAAATCGCAACCAAATGTGCGGATCAGGTCATGATGGCTGTCATTCTTGCTGACCCCCAGATCTGGGAGGAGCACCTCGCCGTCGAGGCCACCGTCGACGCCTTGCACGCCGATGCCGCGACACGGTTAGCTCCATTAAACGATAGTTTGTGGCATTTTCTCGAGGCCACGGTCGGTGCCTACGATAAAGACTACGAGGTGCTTTCTCAGTGTGGTTGTGCTTATCTCAACTCGAGAGCCAGCAGGTTCATGCCCGGAGCGGCTGAGGCAACTCACCACTATGACGAGGGCACCCACGATGTGGAGGCCTCGCCCTCTTCCATGTCCAAGGAGCCAATCATCATCGATATGTCCGACGATGAGGAGTAGCTTATCTTATTAGCTCACTATAAGGACCTATGTTCAGTTTGCTAGCTATGTCAGTTAAGCATGATCGGTTTACCCATTGCATGTGTTGCTCCTGCCTTTCCTTAACAATTCTAGTGAACTGTCCTATCTACTTTTACCATGCAATCTGTTGCTCTAGTGTATATGTTCTATATATCGTGCAATGTGGTGCTCACTTATTAACTGTTTGGTTTACTTGTCGTGTTCAGTTAACTGGATGCTTCAATTCTACAAATGTGATGTTCAATTCTTCAGGGTACAATTTTGTCTGCACCTCCTGAGCAGCGGCCCTAGTCGGTCTTTTATTTTGCTTCATTCCCTGTATCAGAATCATGAAGGTCCCTGAGGGGGCTTGTATGAACCATGGCGCTTGCACCTTTATTTTAACATTTTTGGCTCATGCTTTTGGTTATACTCGCGTTCCTCGTTTGGGCATTGGTCCCCTTTTTTGATCTCGCGACTGTGTGTTGCTCTGCGTCGGCGGGACCCAGTCCCCAGGTTGGCTTCAGCCTTCACTTGTATGCCAGGTCATGATGCCTTGTGCAAGGCTAGGAGGTGAGCGACCTGAGGTCCGGTAAGAACCACTGAGGCGCGATGCTCAGGAGGTCCCCCTTGGCGCTCAAGTGACTATCGAAAGATTAAAAAAAGGAGGGGGGGCCTTTCTGGAGCGAGGCCTTGAAAAGATGAAACATTAGCAGGAGAGCCATGCTGGTATGTGCAACACAACATAGCTTGGCATGGTTGTGTTACACGGTGATTCCCTCACCGCGGAGGTGAGCTTCCCTAGAGCTCCCAACCTTGTGCATGTCCCCTATTCTGCAATGAATTACAATAAGCCCTGCTAGAGGCGCGTGAGGAGACTGATGTCTATCATATTCTAGAAAGCAGTCGAACGAACGCACGGGGTTTGGAAAGGTGACTCCAGAGGCAATGCATATCTAGGCACAAGGTTAACAACTAAGTAGCTTGCGAAAACAATATTGATCCAGGGTACACAAATTTAAATGATATAACCGAGAGAAGCGGTCCCTGACAACTCGAGGACAATGCGACCGGAGGGGCGCCCTCAAATGGGCAAACCAAAAAGTCACCTGGTACCAGTGTTGTTGGAATGTCGAGGTAGCTGAAGACGCGTGCTGCGGGATTTGCTCCTCACGAGCTGGGCGACTCCGGAGGCCCGTCGGGATCACGAGGGCCCAGGACCTCCTCCAAAATGACCGCCTAGCGGCTGGCCTCGCGAGCCGCCACAACATGCTGGGCGAAGTGCTGGTACGTGGAGCCCATGTTCAGCAGGCCAAATGGCAAGAAGTTGTTGTTGCAGGTGTAGCCCCCGCTCCGGCCGACATGGGACGGCCAAAAGAGGTTCTGCGAGGCGGCCCTGTTGAGGCTTGGGATGTTGATGCAGACTCGTAGCTCATTGCCCATGTCAGGGGTCGCAGCTGTAGTGGGAGGCCGTGCGGGGCGGTGCTTGCCGCGCATGGCCCTTGCCTCCTGAAGCTCCTGAATCGCCTTGGTGATGAACTCTCGCACACCTAGTGCCTCACGCCTTGTTCGCGGGGACGTGCACCGATGCATGCCTCCAAGTGGTGCCCGAACACCTCCCTCTTCACGCCGGTCAGGTCAGAGGTCCTCCAGACGAGAACCCCTGAGCCCATTGAGGGAGTCCTGGACTAGGGGGTGTCCGGATAGCCGAACTATCATCATCGGCCGGACTCCAAGACTATGAAGATACAAGATTGAAGACTTCGTCCCGTGTCCGGATGGGACTTTCCTTGGCGTGGAAGGCAAGCTTGGCGATACAGATATGTAGATCTCCTACCATTGTAACCGACTCTGTGTAACCCTAGCCCTCTCTGGTGTCTATATAAACCGGATGGCTTTAGTCCGTAGGACGAACAACAATCATACCATAGGCTAGCTTCTAGGGTTTAGCCTCCTTGATCTCGTGGTAGATCTACTCTTGTAACACACATCATCAATATTAATCAAGCAGGACGTAGGGTTTTACCTCCATCAAGAGGGCCCGAACCTGGGTAAAACATCGTGTCCCTTGTCTCCTGTTACCATCCGCCTAGACGCACAGTTCGGGACCCCCTACCCGAGATCCGCCGGTTTTGACACCGACATTGGTGCTTTCATTGAGAGTTCCTCTGTGTCGTCACCGATAGGCTCGATGGCTTCTTCGATCATCAACAACGACGCAGTCCAGGGTGAGACCTTCCTCCCCGGACAGATCTTCGTATTCGGCGGCTTTGCACTGCGGGCCAATTCGCTTGGCCATCTGGAGCAGATCGAAAGCTACGCCCCTGGCCGTCAGGTCAGATTTGGAAGTTTGAACTTCACGGCTGACATCCGCGGGAACTTGATCCTCGATGGATTCGAGCCACAGCCGAGCGTGCCGCACTGTCACGACGAGCATGATTTAGCTCTGCAGCCGGACAGTATCCTGGAGGCCGCACTCGAGTCCGCTCCGATCTTCAATTCGGAGCCGGCTGCGCAGATCGAGGACGGATGGCTAGACACCGCCTCGGGGGCTGCAACCTCTACGGCGATAGAGCCGAACACTGATCTTGTCCCTCATGAAGCCCGTGACTCCGAGGTGCCGGACTCCTCGCCGGACTCCGAGCCTCCCGCGCCCCCTCCAATCGAATCCGGTTGGGCGCCGATCATGGAGTTCACCGCTGCGGACATCTTTCAACACTCACCTTTCGGCGACATCTTGAGTTCGCTAAAGTATCTCTCGTTATCAGGAGAGCCCTGGCCGGACTGCGGTCAGGACGGTTGGGATGCGGACGACGAAGAAATTCAAAGCCCACCCACCACCCACTTAGTAGCCACTGTCGACGATCTAACCGACATGCTAGACTACGACTCCGAAGACATCGACGGTATGGACGACGATGTCGGAGACGACCAAGAACCAGCGCCTACCGGGCACTGGAAAGCCACCTCATCATATGACATATACATGGTGGATATCCCAAAGGATGGGAATGGCGAAGAAACAGCGGAGGAAGACCCCTCCAAGAAACAGCCCAAGCGCCGGCGTCAGCGGCGCCGCTCTAAATCCCGCCACAGCAAGAATGAAGATTCCGGCACCGGAGATAATAACACCCCAGACAGTGCCGAAGACAACCCACTCCAGCAAGATTCAGCACAGGAGGACGGAGACGCCAGCCCTCATGAGAGAGCGGCAGAAGAAGAGGTAGAGGATTATATGCCTCCCTCCGGAGACGAGGCAAGCCTCGACGACGACGAATTCGTCGTGCCTGAGGATCCCGTCGAACAAGAGCGTTTTAAACGCAGGCTTATGGCCACGGCAAACAGCCTCAAGAAAAAGCAGCAACAGCTTAGAGCTGATCAAGATCTGCTAGCCGACAGATGGACTGAAGTCCTCGCGGCCGAAGAGCATGAGCTCGAACGCCCCTCCAAAAGCTACCCTAAACGCAAGCTGCTCCCCCGATTAGAGGAGGAGGCATATGAACCTGCATCACCAGCAGACAATACGGCTGACCGACCACCCCGTGGTCGCGACAGAGAGGCCTCTAGGCCCTTCACTAGAACCGTACCCCGGCATCGCTCGAAAAGCACAAGGCCACAGGGGAACGCTCCGGACTTGCGAGATATATTGGAGGATAAGGCAAGACAATCAAGATCGATCTATGGATCGCGTGGGCGCCCCATGATACGTGACGACAACCGTCGCGCCGGACACAGTAAGTCCGGCCGGGCCGAACAAAATAGACAAAGCTCTTTTGAGCTCCGTCGTGATATCGCCCAGTACAGAGGCGCCGCACACCCACTATGCTTCACAGATGAAGTAATGGATCATCAAATCCCCGAAGGGTTTAAACCCGTGAATATTGAATCTTACGATGGCACAACAGACCCCGCGGTTTGGATCGAAGACTATCTCCTTCACATCCACATGGCCCGCGGTGATGATCTTCACGCCATCAAATATCTCCCACTCAAGCTTAAAGGACCAGCCCGGCATTGGCTTAACAGCTTGCCAGCAGAGTCAATTGGGAGTTGGGAAGACCTGGAAGCCGCATTCCTCGATAACTTCCAAGGCACGTATGTGCGACCACCAGACGCTGACGACCTAAGCCATATAATTCAGCAGCCAGACGAATCGGCCAGACAATTCTGGACACGGTTCTTAACCAAGAAAAACCAAATCGTCGACTGTCCGGATGCGGAGGCCCTCGCGGCCTTCAAACATAACATCCGCGACGAGTGGCTTGCCCGGCACCTGGGACAGGAAAAGCCGAAATCCATGGCAGCCCTCACATCACTCATGACCCGCTTCTGCGCGGGTGAGGACAGCTGGCTAGCACGCAGCAACAACCTCAGCAAAAATTCTGGCAGTCCGGATATCAAGGACCGTAATGGCAGGTCGCGTCGCAACAAAAACAAACGCCGCATTAACGGCGATAATAGTGAAGATACGACAGTCAATGCCGGATTCAGAGGCTCTAAACCCGGTCAGCGGAAAAAGCCATTCAAAAGAACTACTCCGGGTCCGTCCAATTTGGACCGAATACTCGACCGCTCGTGCCAGATACACGGCACCCCCGAAAAGCCAGCCAACCACACCAACAGGGACTGTTGGGTATTCAAGCAGGCAGGCAAGTTAATTGCCGAAAACAATGACAAGGGGCTGCATAGCGATGACGAGGAAGAGACCCGACCGCCGAACAATAGAGGACAGAAGGGTTTCCCCCCACAGGTGCGGACGGTGAACATGATATACGCAACACACATACCCAAAAGGGAGCGGAAGCGTGCACTCAGGGATGTATACGCGATGGAGCCAGTTGCCCCGAAGTTCAATCCATGGTCCTCCTGCCCGATCACTTTTGACCGAAGGGACCACCCCACCAGCATCCGCCACGGCGGATTCGCCGCATTGGTTTTAGACCCAATCGTCGATGGATTTCACCTCACCAGAGTCCTGATGGACGGCGGCAGCAGCCTGAATCTGCTTTATCAGGATACAGTGCGCAAAATGGGCATAGACCCCTCAAGGATTAAACCTACCAAGACGACCTTTAAAGGCGTCATACCAGGTGTAGAAGCCAATTGTACAGGCTCAGTTACACTGGAAGTGGTCTTCGGATCCCCGGATAACTTCCGAAGCGAGGAGTTAATCTTCGACATAGTTCCGTTCCGCAGCGGCTATCATGCTCTGCTCGGACGTACCGCGTTTGCAAAGTTCAACGCGGTGCCGCACTACGCATACCTCAAGCTCAAGATGCCAGGCCCTCGAGGAGTCATCACGGTCAACGGAAACACTGAACGCTCTCTCCGAACGGAGGAACATACAGCGGCTCTCGCGGCAGAAGTACAGTGCAGCCTCTTAAGGCAATTCTCGAGTCCGGCCGTTAAGCGACCGGACACGGCTAAACGCGCCCGGAGTAACCTACAACAAGATCACCTGGCACGTTCCGAGCACGCGTAGCAGTGCGGCCCCAACCCCAGCCCCTGCAAAACGTCAAGACAGGTCCTTCGCGTACACCATTACGCTTTGGAGATACCATGGGCATGGGGAGAGGGGCACGACCACGATAGGCCCAGAATGCGGCTCAACCACACCAGGGGCTCTCAAGTGTGTCGTTCTTTTTTTCTTTTTCCTTTTTATTTTTACCCACAGGACTCCGTTCGTCAGAGGCCCTGTCCGGCAGCAGACCTGCCGAACTCACGATGCAACAGCCAGGGAAGGAGAAAGGCTACAACGAATATCCAGGTGGTCTCCATTACGAGCATTAAATCTGTTTTATACACCATTCCGCAGCCTACCCCTGGAGGGGGACATGTTTAATAGTCCCATCCCTTGCTTATCGCACCATTTGTATCGTTCTGCATTCACAGCAGTTTTTCTTGAATAAGTAATGCAGCACCTTTTTGCTTCCAATTGCATTTCTTTCTTATACATATGTTCATTTATGACATGTTGCATCCGTACATTTTGGTACGGCTAAATACACCAGGGGCTTATGTTTCCCGCATCATGGTGTGATAAGTCCGAACACTTTCACAAGTGCGGCACCCCGAACTTATAGCATTATATGCATCGGCTCCGAATCATGTCTTGGGTCAATAGTTGGGTTTGCCCGGCTCCCATGTTTTGGTACCTTACGTTCCGTTGTATCGGCTAAGGTAGCACTGGGAGAACCACTGCGATTGCGCCCCAGTTGAGCTGGGCGAGCGCCTCAGTGGAGAAAGCTAAAACTGACCGTCATGATGAGGCGAGAGCTGGTCGCTGTTCGAGAGGTTTTTTGCGAGTCCCTAAAGACTTATGCCGCTTAGAGCGAGGAGCCGGCTTTGTCCGGCCCAGGCGTGGATAGCGCCCCAAATTCGGCCTTCCGAATACTAGGGGCTTCGCCGAAATTTAAAATTATAGAATTCTATGGCTAAGTGAGAGTGTTCAAGCATTATAAGTCCGGTTGCCTTGTTCGTTGTGTTGAGCGCCTCCCTAGATGGACCCAAAAATGGGAACAAGAGTGCTCAAATTTATCCCGAACACCCCAGCACTCGTGGCATGGGGGCTGAAGCCGACGACTTGCCATCTCTCAGATTTGATAAACAGCCGCACAGAAGGTAATATTTTAAATTAACAAGCGTTGCTTAGCGCATATGAACTAAGTTTTCAGCGCACAGGATAACAAAATGCGAGTCTACTCAAATATTACATCTTTGGAGCACTCACCCGCAATAATGCGGGCACCCTTCAGGACACTCTTATAATACATCTCGGGCGTGCGATGCTCCTTGCCCTGCGGTGGCGCGTCCGTCACAAGCTTCTGAGCATCCATCTTGCCCCAGTGCACCTTTGCGCGGGCAAGGGCCCGACGGGCACCTTCAATACAGGCGGAGTGCTTGATGACTTCAACCCATGGACACGCATCCACCAGCCGCCGCACCAGGCCGAAGTAGCTCCCAGGCATGGCCTCCTTAGGCCATAGCCGAACTATGAGGCCCTTCATGGCCTGTTCGGCCACCTTGTGGAGCTCGACCAGCTGCTTCAGCTGGTCGCTAAGGGGCACCGGATGTCCGGCCTCAGCATACTGAGACCAGAAGACCTTCTCCGTCGAGCTCCCCTCCTCGGCCCTGTAGAAAGCGGCAGCATCGGACACGCTGCGGGGCAGATCTGCGAACGCTCCTGGAGAGCTCCGAATTCGGGTAAGTGATAGGTAATTCACACTCACATGCTTACTTTGCATGAAAAATGCCTTACCCACCGCTATTTTCTTCAACGCCTCGACTTCCTTGAGGGCCTTATAGGCTTCTGCCTTAGCGGCTTTGGCACTCTCAAGAGCCGTTGCAAGCTCGGACTCTCGAGTCTTCGAGTCACGCTCCAAACTCTCGTGTTTTTCCACGAGAGCCTGGAGCTCTTGCCGTACCTCCGCCACCTGCGCCTCCTGCCTCTCTCGCTCGGTGCGTTCCGCGGCCGCATAACGTTCGGCCGCAGACACCGCCTCCTTCAGGGTCGCCACCTCGCTTGTGGCCCCTGCAATACCCTCGTTATCCTTGTCATTCTTCTTGCAACCAAAATCCTTTTCTGTAAGGTACAATTTTAATAAGGTGTTACTCGCCTTCATTGTCCTCGAGCTGCTTCTTGGCACGGCCGAGCTTGCTCTCGGACCGCTCGAGGCTTTGCTTCAAAGTATTGACCTCCGCAGTCAGTGCGGCAGAGGTCAGCAGCACAGCCTGCAATCCCATATTGACATATTTTTTATGACTCCTGTGTATATCTTTTTAGATCCTTAGTCCGGCTTTTCTTTTTGAACACCGAACCAAGCATCAGGGGCTACTGTCTATGCGGTACTATTTTACATATATCGAAATTCTTACCTCAAAGCCTGTTAGGAGGCTGCTGCAGGCTTCGGTCTGCCCGCTCTTGGCGAGCTGAACCTTCTGAATCACCGCACTCATAACAGTGTGGTGTTCCTATTAGATGGAGGCGCCATTGAGCGCCTCCAGTAAGCTATCCGGCGCCTCCGGTTGGACGGAGGCTGCCGGCATCACGGTCTTGCCCTTCCTACGAAGGGGCCGCCCGCCGGACTCCGGAGCCACTATGGGTTCCGGGGCCGAGTCCGGTGCAAAGTCCAGGAGGTTGTTCTGCGACACCTCCGGGGCCTCCTCCTCCTGGTAGGTCCCTTCCCGGGATCCCACCTCGGTATCGTCCGCATCACGGGGGGTGGAGGCGGTCGGAAGAGAATCCATATCCGACGCACACAAGGACCCGCTCGACGAAGCGGGGAGATCATCCTTGGGCGGACTGCAGGGTTGTATGCGGCATTAGAAAGACACCATGTGGCGAAAAGAAAAATCATGAAGTTATTCGGGAGTCCGATACTTACGATCTCGCCAGGGGCTTGGCCCTTGGGGGCCAATCCTCGTCGTCGTCGCCGGCGTTGGCAGAGCAGTCCGGGGGAAGAGTCCTTCCCTTCTTGGACCCTTCGGCCTCCCTCGTTGGGGAGGCCTTCCTTTTCTTCCCTCCCCCCGCTGGGGGAGAGGCTTTCTTCTTCTCCTCCTCGCCTTTGTGGGAGGAGTCTGCCTCGGAGTCATCATCCGATAACACCTGAAAATGGGAACTCTTCCGAGTGCCCGTGGCCTTCTTCTTGGCCTTCTTCTCCGGCACCACGTGGGGTGCCGGAGCCAGCAGCCCCGTTAAGCGGGCGTCCGCTGGGTCCTCTGGTAATGGGGCCGGACAGATAGTCTGTTCAGCCTTCTCCAGCCAGTCATGTCAAAGGAGAGGGAGTTTAGATCCCGCATAGAGTCAAACTATGGAAAACAAGCGTCCCGTAAAGGGCAAAATCGCTTACCTCGCCAGCTGGACGCTGCGAGCTGAATCCGCGATCTTCGGTAGCGGATGCGGGGGCCTCGGCACCCTTGAAGAGCACCCTCCAGACATCTTCCTATGTAGTGTCGAAGAGCCCGCTCAAAGTCTGGTGCTGCGCCGGATCGAACTCCCACATATTGAAGCCCCGTCGTTGGCACGGGAGAATCCGGCGGATGAGCATGACCTGGACTACGTTGACAAGCTTGAGCTTCTTGTCCACTAGCTTTTGGATGCAGGCTTGGAGTCCGGTCAGCTCCTCCGAATCACCCCATGTCCGGCCGCTCTCTTTCCAGGAGGTGAGCCGTGTGGGGATGCCAGATCTGAATTCGGGGGCCGCTGCCCATTCAGGGTCACCCGGCTCGGTGATGTAGAACCACCCCGATTGCCACCCCTTAATGGTTTCCACGAAAGTGCCCTCAAGCCAAGTAACGTGGGACATCCTGCCCACCATGGCGCCTCCGCACTCCGCTTGACTGCCCTTCACAACCTTCGGCTTGATACTGAAGGTCTTGAGCCACAAGCCGAAGTGGGGCTGGATGCAGAGGAAGGCCTCACACACGACGATGAACGCCGAGATGTTGAGGATGAAATTCGGGGCCAGATCATGGAAATCCAGGCCGTAGTAGAACATGAGCCCCCGGACAAAGGGATGGAGTGGGAAGCCCAGTCCATGGAGAAAATGGGGAAGAAATACTACACTCTCATGGGGCCTGGGGGTGGGGATGAGCTCTCCCTCGTTGGGGAGCTGGTGCGCGATGTTGCTAGACAAATATCTGACGCTGCGCAGCTTCTGGATGTGCCCCTCCGTGACAGAGGAGGCCCTCCACTTTCCTCCCGCTCCAGACATAGTTGGAGAAGGTTGAGGTGAGATGTGCGGACTTGGGCGCTGGAGCTCGAGTTCGCGGAGATGGATAAGCCAAGGAGGAAGAAGGCGCAGGTAAAAGGGTTGGATCTTTATCCCCTTATATGGGTGGACAAAACATGTGTCCCCACCGGCCTGATAAAACTCGCTTATCTCCCAAGCACCACAATTAATGGCGTGGTTGGGTTACCCACGTCCGTATTGATGGGAATCCTGGAATAAGGGGAACACGATCTCTGCTTCAACAAGACGTGCCAAGGAAACCGCTTCGCTAAACATGCTGAGGTGGTACAATAAAAACAATTCGAGTAAAGGCTTGGTAGTGGTGTGACGTCTCGCCACCAAATACGTCAGCATGTTGAACTTGTGTGAATATTATTCTCTCTACGGTGGTACGTGGAATTTATTTTGCAGAGTCGGACACCATCCTGGTGTTCACAATCTTCTATAAATTATTCGGAGGAGGAACCCGCCTTGCAATGCCGAAGACAATATGCGCACCGGACTCGTCGTCATTGAAGCCTGGTTCAGGGGCTACTGAGGGAGTCCTGACTAGGGGGTGTCCGGATAGCCAAACTATCATCATCGGCCGGACTCCAAGACTATGAAGATACAAGATTGAAGACTTCGTCCCGTGTCTGGATGGGACTTTCCTTGGCGTGGAAGGCAAGCTTGGCGATACGGATATGTAGATCTCCTACCATTGTAACCGACTCTATGTAACCCTAGCCCTCTCCGGTGTCTATATAAACCGGATGGCTTTAGTCCATAGGACGAACAACAATCATACCATAGGCTATCTTCTAGGGTTTAGCCTCCTTGATCTCGTGGTAGATCTACTCTTGTAACACACATCATCAATATTAATCAAGCAGGACATAGGGTTTTACCTCCATCAAGAGGGCCCGAACCTGGGTAAAACATCGTGTCCCTTGTCTCCCATTACCATCCGCCTAGACGCACAGTTCGGGACCCCCTACCCGAGATCCGCCGGTTTTGACACCGACACCCATCCTGAGGGGGGCGCCAGGCGTGCCTTCCTATGCGAGAGGAATGGGTGCCCCAGCAATGGGCGCGGGGCCCGAGGTGAAGGAAATATGCCCTAGGGGAAATAATAAAGTTATTATTTATTTCCTTATTTCATGATAAATGTTTATTATTCATGCAAGAATTGTATTAACCAGAAACTTAGTACATGTGTGAATACATAGACAAAACAGAGTGTCACTAGTATGCCTCCACTTGAATAGCTCGTTAATCAAAGATGGTTAAGTTTCCTAGCCATAGACATGAGTTGTCATTTGATAAATGGGATCACATCATTAGAGAATGATTTGTTTGACTCGACCCATTCAGTTAGCTTAGCACTTGATCGTTTAGTATGTTGCTATGGCTTTCTACATGACTTATACATGTTCCTATGACTATGATATTATGCAACTCCCTTTATCGGAGGAACACTTTGTGTGCTACCAAACATCACAACGTAACTGGGTGATTATAAAGGTGCTCTATAGGTGTCTCCGAAAGTACTTGTTGAGTTGGCATAGATCGAGATTAGGATTTGTCACTCCGATTGTCGGAGAGGTATCTCTAGGCCCTCTCGGTAATGCACATCACTATAAGCCTAGCAAGCATTGTAACTAATGAGTTAGTTGCGGGATGATGTATTACAGAACGAAGTAAAGAGACTTGCTGGTAACGAGATTGAACTAGGTATTGAGATACCGACGATCGAATCTCGGGCAAGTAACATACCGATGACAAAGGGAACAACATATGTTGTTATGCAGTTCGACGGATAAAGATCTTCATAGAATATGTAGGATCCAATATGGGCATCCAGGTTCCGCTATTGGTTATTGAATAGAGAGGGGTCTCGGTCATGTCTACATAGTTCTTGAACCCGTTGGGTCCACACACTTAACGTTCGTTGACGATATAGTTTTATATGAGTTATGTATGTTGGTAACTGAATGTTGTTCTGAGTCCCGGATGAGATCATGGGCATGACAAGGAACTCCGGAATGGTCCAGAGATAAAGTTTGATATATGGGATAATAGTGTTTGATCTCCGGAAGGGTTCCGGAATTCACCGGAAGGGGTTCCGGATGTTTCCCAAAATGTTTGGGTACAAGAACATGTTATTTGTGCCAAAGGGCAAAGCCCACGAGGCTTTTGTAAAGTGCAGACGGAAGTTTTGCGGAGACCAGAGGCTAAACGCCAGGAACGCTGGCATCTAGGGGGTAGACGCCGGGTACCCTGGTGTCTAGCCCTGGAGTCCGTATAGGACTCTTACCTTTCGGGCAAAACCGACTTTGAGGAGGCTTTTACTCCAAGTTTTGACCCTAGGGCTCAACATATAAATAGAGGGGCAGGGCTAGCACCAAAGACACATCAAGCAACACCAAGTCGTGTGTCGGCAACCCCGTCCCCTCTAGTTTATCCTCTGTCATAGTTTCCGTAGTGCTTAGGCAAAGCCCTTTGGAGATTGTTCTTCACCAACACTGTCACCACGCCGTCGTGCTGCCGGAACTCATCTCCTACTTCGCCTGTCTTGCTGGATCAAGAAGGCGAGGACGTCATCGAGCTGAACGTGTGCTAATGCGGAGGTGCCATACGTTCGGTACTTGATGGAGGCGGATCGTGAAGGTATACGACTACATCAATCGCGTTGATAAACGCTTCCGCTTAGCGATCTTCAAGGGTATGAAGATACACTCTCCCTCTCGTTGCTATGCATCACTATGATCTTGCGTGTGCATAGGATTTTTTTTGAAATTACTACGTTACCCAACAGTGGCACCCGAGCCAGGTTTATGCGTAGATGTTATATGAACGAGTAGAACACAAGTGAGTTGTCGGTGATACAGGTCATATTGCTTACCAGCATGTCATACTTTGGTTTGGCGGTATTGTTGGATGAAGCGTCTCGGACTGACATTACGCATACGCTTACGCGAGACTGGTTCTACCGACTTGCTTTGCACATAGGTGGCTGGCGGGTGTCAGTTTCTCCAACTTTTGTTGAACCGAGTGTGGCTACGCCCGGTCCTTGTTGAAGGTTAAAACAACACTAACTTTACGAAATATCGTTGTGGTTTTGATGCGTAGGTAAGAACGATTCTTACTCAGCGCGTAGCAGCCACGTAAAACTTGCAACAACAAAGTAGAGGACGTCTAACTTGTTTTTGCAGGGCATGTTGTGATGTGATATGGTCAAGACATGATGCTATATTTTATTGTATGAGATGATCATGTTTTGTAACAGGGTTATCGGCAACCGGCACGAGCTATATGGTTGTCGTTTTATTGTATGCAATGCAATCGCCCTGTAATTGCTTTACTTTATCACTAAGCGGTAGCGATAGTTGTAGAAGCAATAGTTGGCGAGACGACAACGATGCTACGATGGCGATCAAGGTGTCGCGCCGGTGACAATGGTGATCATGATGGTGCTTTGGAGATGGAGATCAAAGGCACAAGTTGATGATGGCCATATCATATCACTTATATTGATTGCATGTGATGTTTATCTTTTATGAATCTTATTCCGCTTTGATTGACGGTAGCATTATAAGATGATCTCTCACTAAATTTCAAGGTATAAGTGTTCTCCGTGTGTATGCACCGTTGTGAAAGTTCTTCATGCCGAGATACCACGTGATGATCGGGTGTGATAAGCTCTACGGTCAAATACAATGGGTGGAAGAAAGTTTTACACACGCAGAATACTCAGGTTAAACCTGACGAGCTTAGCATATGCAGATATGGCCTCGGAACACTAAGACCGAAAGGTTGAGCGTGAATCATATAGTAGATATGATCAACATAGTGATGTTCACCACTGAAAACTACTCCATCTCATGTGATGATTGAACATGGTTTAGTTAATTTGGATCACGTGATCACTTAGATGATTTGAGGGATGTCTATCTAAGTGGGAGTTTTTAAGTAATATGATTAATTGAACTTTAATTTATCATGAACTTAGTCTTGTTAGTATTCTGCAAATAATGTTGTAGATCAATAGCTCGCGTTGTTGCTTCCCAATGTTTCATATGTGTTCCTAGAGAAAACTAAGTTGAAAGATGATAGTAGCAATGATGCGGACTGGGTCCGTGATCTGAGGTTTATCCTCATTGCTGCATAGAAGAATTATGACCTTGATGCGCCTCTAGGCGACAGACCTATTGCAGGAGCAGATGTAGATGTTATGGACGTTTGGCTAGCTCAATATGATGACTACTTGATAGTTTAGTGCATCATGCTTAATGGCTTAGAATCGGGACTTCAAAGACGTTTTGAACGTCATGGACCATATGAGATGTTCCAGGAGTTGAAGTTAATATTTCAAGCAAATACCCGTGTTGAGAGATATGAAGTCTCCAACAAGTTCTAGAGCTAAAAGATGGAGGAGAATAGCTCAAGCACTGAGCATATGCTCAGATTCTCTGGGTACTACAATCGCTTGAATCAAGTGGGAGTTAATCTTCCAGATAAGATAGTGATTGACAAAGTTCTCTAGTCACCATCACCAAGTTAGTAGAACTTCGTGATGAACTATAGTATGCAAGGGATGTCGAAAACAATTCCCGAGCTTTTCATGATGATGAAATCGATGAAGGTAGAAATCAAGAAAGAGCATCAAGTGTTGATGATTGACAAGACCACTAGTTTCAAGAAAAGGGCGAAGGGAAAGAAAAGGAACTTCATGTAGAATGGCAAGCAAGTTTTCACTTTTGTGAAGAAGCCCAAAGCTAGACTAAAGCTTGAAACTGAGTGCTTCTACTGCAAAGGAAATGGTCACTGGAAGCGGAAATGCCCTGAATATTTTGTGGATAAGAAGGATGGCAAAGTGAACAAGTGTATATTGGATATACAGGTTATTGATGTGTAACTTACTAGTGTTTATGGTAGGCCCTGGGTATTTGATACTTGTTCGGTTGCTAAAAATTAGGAATTCGAAATAGGAGTTACAGAATAAATAGAGACTAGTTGAGGGTGAAGTGACAATGTATGTTGGAAGTGGTTCCAAGATTGATATGATCATCATCGCACTCTCCCTATACTTTTGAGATTAGTGTTGAACCTAAATAAATGTTATTTAGCGTTTGCATTGAGCATGAATATGATTTGATCATGTTTATTGCAATACTTTATTCATTTAAAGTCAGAGAATAATTGTTGTTTTGTTTACATGAATAAAACCTTCGATGGTCATACACCCAATGAAAATAGTTTGTTGGATCTCAATCGTAGTGATACACATATTCATAATATTGATGCCAAAAGATGCAAAGTTGATAATGATAGTGCAACTTATTTGTGGCACTGCCGTTTGGGTCATATCGGTGTAAAGCGCATGAAGAAACTCCATAAAGATGGATTTTTGGAATCACTTGGTTATGAATCATTTGATGCTTGCGAACCGTGCCTTTTGGGCAAGATGACTAAAACTCCATTCTCCGGAACCCGGAACAATGGAACAGGCTACTAAATTATTGGAAATAATACATACCAATGTATGAGGTCCAATGAGTGTTGATGCTCATGGCGGGTATCATTATTTTCTGACCTTCATAGATGATTTTAGTAGATATGAGTATATCTACTTAATGAAGAACAAGTCTGAAACATTTGAAAAGTTCAAAGAATTTTAGAGTGAAGTAGAGAATCATCATAACAAGAAAATGAAGTTTCTACAATCTGATCGTGGAGGAGAATATTTGAGTTACGAGTTTGGCCTTCATTTAAAAACAATGTGGAATAGTTTCACAGCTCACGCCACATGGAACACAACAGCATAATGGTGTGTCCGAACGTCGTAACCGCACTTTATTGGATATGGTGCAATCTATGATGTATCTTACCGATTTACCACTATCGTTTGGGGGTTATGCATTAGAGACGGCTGCATTCACTTTAAATAGGGCACCATCAAAATCCGTTGAGACGACGCCATATGAACTGTGGTTTGGCAAGAAACCAAAGTTTTCGTTTCTTAAAGTTTGGGGCTACGATGCTTATGTGAAAAAGTTTCAACCTGATAAGCTCGAACCCAAATCGGAGAAGTGTGTCTTCATAGAATACCCAAAGGAAAATGTTGGGTAGACCTTCTATCACAGATCCGAAGGCAAGATATTCGTTGCTACGATGGATCCTTTCTAGAGAAGGAGTTTCTCTTGAAAGAAGTGAGTGGGAGGAAAGTAGAGCTTGATAAGGTAATTGTACCTTCTCCCCAATTGGAAAGTAGTTCATCACAGAAATCAGTTCCAGTGATTCCTACACCAATTAGTGAAGAAGCTAATGATGATGATCATGAAACTTCAGATCAAGTTACTTCAGAACCTCGTAGGTCTTCTAGAGTACGATCCGCACCAAAGTGGTACGGTAATCCTGTTCTGGAAGTAATGTTACTAGACCAAGAATTGTCTTTCCTTGATATCGAACATAATGCATAAGAGGATCCATAAAGAACCATAGGGTTTTCCGAGAAAAACCCGGGTACATTATCCCAAAATGTTCCATCTTCCTAAAAAAGTGGATTTGTTCCAGAAAAGTTCCAAAAGATGCTAATGGTAAGCAAGAAGATTGTTTACGAAGAAACCAAAAAAAATCATATTCTGATACATAAGCGTTATGTAGGAATCGAAATAGTATTTTATTTTCTTTTTGGAAAAAAATGGATTTCATTGAAGTAATAAAACTATTCCAATTCGAATACTAGTTGAGAAAGAATCGCAATAAATGCAAAGATGGAACATCTTGGATACGGTATTGAAGGAGTTGAACCAGGATTTCCAAATGGATAGGACAGGGTATTTCTATATGTGATAGATAATCCAAATGCAAAAAATTGTCTTCAAAAAAGGGAAATATTGAATGAATAGAGCGTAAATTCTAAAACTTTGGTATTTCTTTTTCTTTCGGACAAAATAATTCCCGTAGCGAGAATGGGATTTCCACAACGACCGAACTATGAGGAAGCGGTGATGAGCCCAGATTCCATGAAATGTCTTGAAGGCCATGAAATCTGAGATGGGATCCATGTATGAGAACAAAGTGTGGACTTTGGTGGACTTGCTCGATGATCGGCAAGCCATAGAAAATAAATGGATCTTCAAGAGGAAGACAGACGCTGATAGTAGTGTTACTATCTACAAAGCTCGACTTGTCGCAAAAGGTTTTTTGACAAGTTTAAGGTGTTGAATACGATGAGATTTTCTCACTCGTAGCGATGAGTAAGTCTATCCGAATCATGTTAGAAAATTGCCACATTTTATGAAATTTGGCAAATGGATGTCAAAACTGCATTCCTTAATGGATTTATTAAAGAAGAGTTGTATATGATGCAACCAGAAGGTTTTGTCAATCCTAAAGGTGCCAACAAAGTGTGCAAGATCCAGCGATCCATTTATGGACTGGTGCAAGCCTCTCGGAGTTGGAATAAACGTTTTGATAGTGTGATCAAAGCATATGGTATTATAAAGACTTTTGGAGAAGCTTGTATTTAAAAGAAAGTGAGTGGGAGCTATGTAGCATTTCTAATACTATATGTGGATGACATATTGTTGATTGGAAATGATATAGAATTTCTGGATAGCATAAAAGGATACTTGAATAAGAGTTTTTCAATGAAAAACCTCGGTGTAACTGCTTACAGATTGAGCATCGAAATCTATAGAGATAGATCAAGATGCTTGATAAGATTTCTCAATGAGTACATACCTTCATAAGATTTTGAAAAAGTTAAAAATGGAACAGTCAAAGAAGGAGTTCTTGCCTGTGTTGCAAGGTGTGAATTTGAGTAAGACTCAAAACCCGACCATGGCAGAAAATAGAAAGAGAATGAAAAGTCATTCCCTATGCCTCAGTCATAGGTTCTATAAAGTATGCTATGCTGTGTACCAGACCTATTGTATACCTTGCTCTGAGTTTGGCAAGGGAGTACAATTTTGATCTAGGAGTAGATCACTAGACAGCGGTCAAGAATATCCTTAGTGAGGACTAAGGAAATGTTTCTCGATTATGGAGGTGATAAAATAGTTCATCGTAAAGAGTTACATCGGTACAAGCTTTCACACTGATCCAGATGACTCTAAGTCTCAATCTGGATACATATTGAAAGTGGGAGCAATTAGCTAGAGTAGCTCTATGCAGAGCATTGTAGACATAGAATATTTGCAAAATACATACGGCTCTGAATGTCACAGACCCGTTGACTAAACTTCTCTCACGAGCAAAACATGATCATACCTTAGTACTCTTTAGGTGTTAGTCACATAGAGATGTGAACTAGATTATTGACTCTAGTAAACCCTTCGGGTGTTGGTCACATGACGTTGTGAACTATGGGTGTCAATCATATATAGATATGAATATTGGTATTAAATCACACGATGATGTGAACTAGATTATTGACTCTAAAGCAAGTGGGGACTGAAGGAAATATGCCCTAGAGGCAATAATAAAGTTATTATTTATTTCCTTATTTCATGATAAATGTTTATTATTCATGTTATAATTGTATTAACCGAAAACTTAGTACATGTGTGAATACATAGACAAAATAGAGTGTCACTAGTATGCATCTACTTGACTAGCTTGTTAATCAAATATGGTTAAGTTTCCTAGCCATAGACATGAGTTGTCATTTGATAAACGGGATCACATCATTAGAGAATGATGTGATTGACTTGACCCATTCCGTTAGCTTAGCACTTGATCGTTTAGTATGTTGCTATTGCTTTCTTCATGACTTATACATGTTCCTATGACTATGAGATTATGCAACTCCCGTTTACCGGAGGAACACTTTGTGTGCTACCAAACGTCACAACGTAACTGGGTAATTATAAAGGTGCTCTACAGGTGTCTCCGAAGGTACTTGTTGAGTTGGCATAGATCGAGATTAGGATTTGTCACTCCGATTGTCGGAGATGTATCTCTGGGCCCTCTCGGTAATGCACATCACTATAAGCCTTGCAAGCATAGTAACTAATGAGTTAGTTGCGGGATGATGTATTACAGAACAAAGTAAAGAGACTTGCCGGTAACGAGATTGAACTAGGTATTGAGATACCGACGATCGAATCTCGGGCAAGTAACATATTGATGACAAAAGGAACAACGTATGTTGTTATGCGCTTCGACCGATAAAGATCTTCATAGAATATGTAGGAGCCAATATGGGCATCCAGGTTCCGCTATTGGTTATTGACCAGAGAGGGGTCTCGGTCATGTCTACATAGTTCTCAAACCCGTAGGGACCACACACTTAACATTTGTTGACGATATAGTTTTATATGAGTTATGTATGTTGGTAACCAAATGTTGTTAAGAGTCCCGGATGAGATCACGGACATGACGAGGATCTTCGGAATGGTCCGGAGATAGAGTTTGATATATGGGATAATAGTGTTTGATCTCCGGAAGGGTTCCGGAATTCACCGAAAGGGGTTCCGGATGTTTCCCGAAATGTTTGGGTACGAGAACACGTTATTTGGGCCAAAGGGGAAAGCCCGCGAGGCTTTTGGAAAGTGAAAAAGGAATTTTTGCGGAGACCAGAGGCTAGACGCCAGGAACCATGGCATCTAGGGGGTAGACGCTGGGAACCCTGGCGTCTAGCCCTGGAGTCTGTATAGGACTCTTGCCTTTCGGGCAAAACCGACTTTGAGGAGGCTTTTACTCCAAGTTTTGACCCCATGGCTCAACATATAAATAGAGGGGCAGGGCTAGCACCAAAGACACATCAAGAAACACCAAGGCGTGTGCCGGCAAGCCCGTCCCCTCTAGTTTAGCCTCCGTCATAGTTTCCATAGTGCTTAGGCGAAGCCCTGCGGAGATTGTTCTTCACCAACACAGTCACCACGCCGTCGTGCTGCAAGAACTCATCTCCTACTTCGCCCGTCTTGCTGGATCAAGAAGGCAAGGACATCATTGAGTTGAACGTGTGCTAACGCGGAGGTGCCGTACATTCGGTACTTGATGGGGGCGGATCGTGAAGGTGTATGACTACATCAACCACGTTGATAAACGCTTCCTCTTAGCGATCTTCAAGGGTATGAAGATACACTCTCCCTCTCGTTGCTATGCATCACCATGATCTTGCGTGTGCGTAGGATTTTTTTTGAAATTACTACGTTACCCAACAAGAGGCACTACCAGCGGGCGCTCCATGCTCCTAATGGCCCTTGGGAAGTAGCTGCTTCTTCTTCGTGGGGGTGGTTTCCGAAGGTGAGACGACGCCCTCGTCGATGAGTATCTTCGTGACCGCGTTGTTGCCGATGGTGGGCGTGCATAGTATGGGAAGTCTCATGCCGCCACCGTGGTCTTGGGGTGGTCTCTGGAATCAAACGTGATGTCAGTTTCAGGCCTAGCTCGGCCCTATATAGCCTCACGCTGCGGCCGGGGAGCACCTTACCGATGGAGAAACTACTTGATGTGGCAGCCAGAGGCACGCGCCTATGACCCGCTGACGATGTATGCGACCACATGGGGCATCGGGGCCGTGAAGTGCGTGACAAACTGGTCACAGAGATCTTCCCAAGAGGATATTGAGGCCCGCGGAAGACCGCGGAGCCAGGATCGAGGGCCCTCTGTGAGAGCCAGTGGGAACCAGTTCGCCATGACCTTGTCGTCGCCGCCCGTCGACTCGATGGCTTGTTCGTATGACCGGAGGAACTCTCGAGGGTTACACTACAAAAAAATACAGTTCCGTGATGATACGTGTTTGTCACAGTAGGTCACGTTTTCTATCATGTATGTACATCCATGACGAATTTATGACAGAATCAAGATAGTCATACCTATGATGTTGTAAAAGTGTTCCATGACAATACCAAAATTATCATCACGGAAGTGTTCACTTCCATGCCGATAAATGACGTGTCATGGAAGTGCTTTTGTCAAGGGTAACCGACACATGGCATCCACCGTAACGGGTCGCCGTTAAGCTATCAGGGTCCCTTTTTGATCCGATAACCAGTTAACGGCCTGGACCAATGGCGATTTTTCATGTGCAAAATCGTCATTGGCCGAAGGAAACACGTGTCTGCTCATCATTGGGTCAGATAGACACCTACGATATGTCGACACGTGCGAAGGCCCAACACTGGCCCATTTAGCTTACAAAGGCCGGCCCGTTTGACTTGGTCAAAAGGTAGCAGGCTGGCCCATGAAAAGCCTGTTAACGGTCTGTTTGCATATACCCCATTTTACTCCTCGGTAACTCACAGCCCATTAGGGCCTTCCCGAAATCCGCCCAACAGCGTCATGTGGGCCGTCGAGTATAACACTAGCTCGTTTCACTTTTGGCCCATGTATGGCCCATGACGTCTTTCGGCTCATATGAGGCCTTTCGTATCTTTAGGCCCTTTAGTGGCCCATGGTGACTCTGGCCCATAATGAACAATAAATTTCTTTGTACCCATTAAAGGCCCATGATTTCCATGGGCCGTTTCCAGCCCGTGTTAGCTTTCGGCCCTTCCGGCCCATTATTGGCTTGTTCCCCTAATGGGCCAAATTCGGCCGGTGGTTAGAATCAACACTTTTATGGCCTGTTAACCCGTTCCGCCGTTTCTAGCCCGTCCTATATTCTGGCCCATTAACGACCCGTTATGCCTGTGATAGAATTAAGCCTTCGCTGTCTTTCGGCCTGTTAACGACCCGTTATTATGCTAGCCCGATACCAATTACGCCCGTTTATGGCCCATGTGGACCCATTTATCCGACGGCCCGAGGCCCACTGACTCTATGACCTGTTGGAGGCCCATTTATCCATAGGCCCGTTGGAGGCCCATTTATCCAATGCCCCATAGGAGGCCCATGGATCCTACGGCCTATAGCAGGCTCAAGGTTACCAAGGCCCGTATATGGCCCATGGTTGTTGCGGCCACTAGCAAACCAGGGAAAAGGAAGACTAGGAAATAAATAAGCCAGAAACTAACGGTAGGCTATTAAGGCGATTACATAGATTACATCAATTAGGCATCAAAGTTCGCCACCAGTGCAAATATAGGGAACACCCTACACTATACAAAAATGGCTTGTTGTTTTCTTCAGCCGGTGGCTGCACATTAAGAACAAATTTTGTATCGCAACAAAACAAATTACAACCATAAAACAAAAGGAAGGTTGAAATAGAATTTAACAGTCTAGGAGATAAATGCACCACCAGAAGTTAAGAAACTCAGTTCATTTGACCTGATGGTTATGTTTTCATGTTGTACTACTCGATGGAGCACCATAACCTTCGCCTTCATTTCTCCTAGGCTCCTGAACAACATAGCAAATGTCTGATAGTTTGGTTTCAAAACAATGCATATCTTGATGACATCGAACAACGGTTTCCTTATTTCATAAAGAGTCTCTGTTAGGGAATGGACTTGTGTCAGGAGCGCAGATATAACAATGTTTTTAGCTTGCATATCTTGATGATGAGGCCGTCTGGACGAGATTGCCTTAACAACCAACAAAGGATTACACATGAACGTGCTTTTGGTACTGTGAGTAGAAAGGTACTGACGCACTGCAGCAAGAGGTGACATTGCGGTTATAGTTGGCTCGTCACCTTCAGAAGGTGGAGGTTCCACCATTTTTTCAATAGCCTGCTGAAAAGTTGAGTTTTTACATTAGTAGCACTAGAACAGAAGATCTTAAGGAGGCAGCAAAACCAAACAAAATAGCTTTGGTCTATATACAAAACTTATTCTGGTGAAACCGTGTAACATATTAGTTGTATTTTACTCCAAAGTACATAATAAAACTAGGTTCCAAACATATGACCATGTACCATGGCTAATGTATTGTGTATTTCTTCACATTGTATTGACAGCTAAGGATAAAGAGACAAAGTTTATAATACGGTAAGCATAGTATGACATCATTCATATCACAAAACAATTGAGAACAGACAAACATGCAATTGTAACATTGTGTGGGCAAGTCCAGCACGGAACTAGATTACAGATCAAGATCAAAGGAACATCACTCCTCTCTTTTAAACCTTGTAAGGTGCAATGGTACGCTAAGAAAATTGTGTATAAAATTGAAAAGAGTAATAAACATTGGCTACAAGCCATGCAGTTCAATTCACGAGTCAGAGTAAGTAGTAGTTAAAAGGCATGAGGATTAAGGACTTACAACAACAGGTTTGACTGGTGTAGTCATGCCCTTCATCTTGCTGGTGTGACAGTCCTTGAAGATTTCCACAGCATTTGGTTCAGGTAATTTTTGGTCCTTGCGGGCTTTCCTCTCCATTTGGAACAGGTCAATATAGATCTGATAATATGGCACAACGAAAAGAGTGAAACAACAGCTAATTACAAGAGCCTCGTAGTGTGCAATATAGCTATGAGATCTTGTCGTCTGTTGGAATTTCACTTTCGTACGGTTGGCCTTGTTCTTTGAACATTTCACCTACAAGAAGATAGATTTGTGAGGCACATGCGTGAATAGGAGTTCAGCATGTGATCTGATCACATACATATAACGTACTTGATACATTCGATCAGACCAGTGTTTAACGAGGCCTCTCCAGTCTTCATCCAATATATTTTCCACTGGAGATGTCTGGGCAAGTTCACTGTTAGCCTCGCCTTCAAATCGAGTTTTCCTCAAGTTATACCGATACTGTCACAGAGCAGACTTGAAAACATGGGTGCAAGCTTGTCTGGTTGCATCATCTTGGCTATCCAACTTGAACCTCATCTGTTGAAAATTATGGGAGTCTCATTATCACCAACCTAGAAAGTATGGGACAGAGCAAGACGATATTACTAGTTTCCATACATAACCGTACTTACAAATAAATGGTCGAGGAAGGTGTTGAACTTGGTTTCGTGTTTGTCATTCCTGTACTTAATCCATGTTGGTAGGATACGTGCATGACACCTAACAGCAACCGTTGCCTCTGATACTAACTTGGCTAACTCAGTAGCATCACGTGGCCTTTTTCATCCTGCCTCAAAATGAATCTCCATTATTCCTCCTCTAGATTCAGTTAACCTATCGAGCAATATCCCTGATGTTTGTTTCCTCTTGCGCCTAGGTTCTAGTCCAACAACGAACATAGGAAGTGTTAGTGTACATCAAACTGTGAGACTACATATAAAGAAACATGCAAATGTAACTTGACTCCAGCAACTACCTTCTAGCTGTTGAAGCTCACAAGGTTCATCTGATTTTGCCAACTCATATTGTGTCAAGAGTGCTTCGGAAGTAGTGTCAAGTGGCAAGGGAGCTTGAGAACGTGCTGCTAGCTGAGTTGACGAATGAGTAACTCGTGTAGCTGGTGGTACTATGGAAGGTGTTGCAACAACTAGGGTCGTCTCTGCTTGTTTGGTGGTAGCTATTAGTTTCTATTTGGCTTCTTTTGCAGCTCGTGTAGCATGGGATACCACGTTTGTACAATTTTCCACTGGACTTTGACCCTCTATTGCACCATCAATACCAGAAGAATCTGCATTATTCAGTTGCTTCTGTTTTCGTGTGTCCTTAGTACTAACACCATCCCCTGTCATTCTGTGTTCCTTCCTCTTTCTATGTGCCATATTAAGTCAAGCCGACAAGAAAAAGGAATAAAAATTTAGTTCTTCATAACAAATTGATGGGTGATACAGACGAACTGTACTTTGATGTTAGACAACCACATGATAGGAGGATGTAATATGTATGAAAAACAAGACGACATGAGATAATCAGAACTATGGTGTGTAAACTAAGCAGAAGGCATTTCAATAAATTAGAAGCAATGCAATGGAAGGTAGACACCATATGAAAGATGCTACAAATATCGCTCTTCCAAGTTAACAGTGTCTCATCATAACTGGTGTTTAAACAAATGTGAAGCAGTACAAGAAATAAATCATATGCAAGATGCAAACAAAATCACACTACCAACTTAAAGGTCTCTCGTCACTAGTGCCATTGCATATTCACAACTTATGATGTGTAAACTAAGGATAAGGCATTTAAAAAAATTAGAAGCAATTAAAGCTAGACACCATACGTAACACGCAATGAATATCACTCTACCAAGTTAAAACTGTCTCATCATTAGTGCCATTTCAGCAAATTAGTAGTACAAGCTAGAAAATAATGCGAGATGTAACCTATATCAGACTCCCAAGTTAAACATGTCTTGTGAAAAGTGATTGTTGCAGGTTGCACAATAGTAGTACTTTGATGTAAGAACATGGTGTGATAGACAGATATGGTATGTTCTAAAAACAGGAACATGTGTCTTATTCACAAGTATAATGGGTAAAGTAAGCAGATGGAATTTAACAGAATTATAAGCAATACAAGCTAGACATCATACATAACGTGCAACCATATATAACAATGCCAAGTTAGAGGGAGCTTCTATGATGGTGCACTAGGGGAGACGTGCTCATCATCAACACAGTTACGTTGAGTGTCTATGCATGTGTTTTCTTCCAAATCTTCTTGGGGGGAGGGGGTGGCGGAGTAGAATCTATAGAGGCCCTCCATTTGGAAGAAGCACCTTTATCCATGTCTTGCTAATTTCCTTCTGATTTATTAATTTTGCATTCTCAAGTAAAACCGACAAGAAAAAGCAATAAAATTCACTCTTCAGAACTCATTTATGCATGATACTAACAATCACTACCTCGATGTAAGGCAAACACATGATATGAGGATGGAATATGTATAAAAAAACAGGACGACATGGCATATTCGCAACTATTTATGTAAACTAAGAAAAAGCAATTTAATCAAATTACAAGCAATACAAGTGAGACACCATATGCAACATGTAAGACAATATCACACTACCAAGCTAGAGAAAGCACCTTCGATGCCAGTTTCACCGGAAGACCGCCATCATTCCCTGCCTTAGTTTTTTCCTTTCTATTTCTTAATTTCATTGCCTTGTCATGTCAAACACACAAGAAAATGAATAAAAAATTGCTTTTCAGAACTCACTGATGTAGGATGCTGACGAGCACTACTTTAATGAACGGCGTCCGCATGATAGGACGATTGAATGTGTAAGAAAAAAGGATAACATTGCATGTTCACGATTATGATGTGTAAACTAAGCAGAAAGCATTTCAACAAATTAGAAGCAATGAAAGCTAGACACCATATGAAATATGCAACGAATATCACTCTACCAAGTTAAAACTGTCTCGTCATAAGTGCCATTTTAACAAATAAGAAGTAGTACAAGCTAGAAAAGAATGCAAGAAGTAACCTATATCACACTCCCAAATCAAACATGTCTTATGATATGTGATTGTTGCAGGTTACACAACAGTAGTACTTTGATGTAAGAACATGATGGGATAGACAGATATTGTATGTTCTAGAAACAGGAACATGTGTCTGATTCACTAGTATCTCTCCCTAAGAATAAGGCACGGATTGACTCTCCGGGTTCACCGTCATGACGTTTTTATATAAAGGTCCCCGTGCCTTTTAGGAATTAACCCGCCGTCCATGTAACAAGTCAACTGAACCGGTGTAGGCGATAGAAAAAAAGAATTCAGCCTTCCAATCCCGTCTCCACCTCCGGTGCACCGCCACCCCCTGCCCTGCCGCCGCGCACCGGACTGGCGCACGTGGACATGGTGACTGGCGGGGGAGGGGAGTGCTGCACCGCAAGTCTCGCGCCGGCGGTATGCGCGCTCCTCGAGCGGCTGGAAGCGGCGTGGCTGCTCGACGCAGAATGAAGGTGGCGGTCGGGGCTTGCAAGGGATGTATTCGTGTGCGACAGGGGCTGGGGAGGCGGATCTGGAGGCGTTTGGCGAGGCGGGGTTCGCCTGTGACGAGGAGGATGGCCGGAGCGCGGCTTCCCAGGAGGATCCATAGCATCCGCGGCTGGAGGATAAAAAGGAGACACTGTGTTGAGGGAGAGAAGAAGGGAGAAAGGAGGGGCGGTGCGGCGACCTAGGCCGGAGCTCACCAGTGTCCGGCAATGCTACTGCATCCCTGGTATTCCTCCTCTCACCTCTCCCGCCTTAACGACATCGGCACAACCCCCGCACCACTAGTTCAACCTCATATTTCCTTCCCAACGCTCGGCACAGCCCGCCCTCCTCTCCGACTTCTGGCATGGAGAACCCTCCTCTCCGACTTTCGGCCTCTACCGGACCTCTGGCCGGTGCTGCAGGATATACACAATACCTACCCTCCATGCCATTGCAACTTGCAGCCCCGAAGTCCATCGCCTTGTCTAGATCCAGCGGCCATCTACACGGATGCACGCCAACTGTTCGGTCAATTGACCCAACAGATAGGAGGTAATTTTCTGTTTTTTTTGTTCCTTCGGTGTTCCATCCAGCAGTAATGTGAAAGTGTTCGTTCATATACATTCTAATTGATTATATATTTAGCATGGAGAATGGAGAGAAAGAGGAGATGTTGTCTTCCGCATGATACTGAACTATTGAAGCGACATGAAGATGAGCGTATCGTGCAAGAGTAGATCCTGGCCACCGTCCTGTGCCTCGGCGACCAGTACGACCACGTCCCCGCGTGCCACCTCCTGGCTGATCCGGTGCCAGCAACTGTCATCTTCCCAAAATTTAAATGGACATTTGGATGTTCTTAATTTTCTTTCTTCTGAAATGAACATAGTTGTGAGTTTTTTCTTGGGTGGAATCAAATTCTGATGGAATTTAGAATATACTCTGTATTGTTGTTTTTTAGCTCTTACACATCTCGACGCCCCACATCGAGCGCTAAATCCAGGAAAACAGTCCCGCCCCGCTGCCGCTCCCCATCGGTCAGCCTTTTTGTTTCTCATTCAGAGCTCAAGAGTTCAGTAATATGAATTTATTATGTGGCTAATTTTCCATATGATTTTATTGATCTTGAAGGGGATTAGAAGCTGCCTCACTGGCTTGAATCACAAAGTATTAGTTTTGCTTTTGGATATGTGCATATTGCTATCGGGATGTTAGAAAGAGAGAACATAATAACAGAGATGTACAGTTTTGAATTTGCGTTGTATTTTCTCACCACATGTTACGCAAATGACAGTGCACTTTTTGCACTAGATGTTAACATTATTTGGTAGCCAGTTCCAGGTTTCTTCTTTTTAATCAATGTTGCTACTTGCTACTATTTGTTTGCTCTTACTATTTCCATTCTTGAATAACCGACCAGTGTACTACACAAATGTTGTAACTAAATCATTGTTTTTTGAGATGGCAATAAAGTCATATACTTGTACAAAGTGATGGACTGTTGAAATGTGCATTGCTGTTGTCACTTTTACAAGTTGAAGCCCCATTCGGAGGCCGTTTTCATCAGCAGCATACAGCTGACCACAGGGTGGAACTTGATAACACTGTTGATTATTGGTTGCTATATAAATTCTACGAAAGCTAATTCTAGGAGTGAACCATGAATATTACGGGGGTCAGATTAAATGAATGGTGTGTGCTAACATGGTGCACCACTGGAGATGTATTTAGTATTCGCTTCTTGAACTTAGCACTTGGAAAGTTAGTTGACACATATCAATGATAATATAAGAAGTAATAATTATCTCACAATAGGAAGAAGTAAGCCCTGTTGCCGGTGGACTACTGGACGTCGATATATCGATATTGTCTCCTACAACCGCTGTAGAGGAGCGAAAACTTGCAGCAGCATCTCCGACACCCTCCTGACCATGACCACTTCGTTGACAAGAAAGGTACTACTGCCTATTCCATACCCCCTTCACAAGAAAGGTACTGTTGCTCCCTATTTTTTTTACTACTGCTCCCTTTTGATTCAAATCCATGAACTAATAAGTTCATGAAGAAGTTTCTATTTGCTCCGTGTTTGATTCAAGTCTGAAAGATTCATATTTTGAGAGGCTGAAAGTTCATATTCTTACTTGATAGTCAAAATCATTCAGAAGGGTTTAAGGTTTCAGAAAAAGGACGGTATTCTCTTCACAATGAACTTGGTCAAAGTACATAATGCAATTTCTCTATGTAGTGGAATTTGTTATCGGCTAGAGGGAGTTATGGGTTTAGAACTTAACATAATTACTTACTGTCTATTTATTGCTACAGATTGAAATGTTTGCTTCTAGATACTCAAGCATGGGTGGCAGCATGGATTTATTTACGAAGGGTGGTAGACACAACCATGAGGTGTGCACACACATTTACCTGCATTCTTATCTTGACCATGGGAGCCAATTCTAATACATGCCAAAGTAGAGAAATGTATGATCATGAGAGAAAGGAGTAAGGCTATAGAATTTGTGACTATGTATAAGGGCTCTTCACCAAGTGTGTGCACTGTACTTTATGGATTTTATTTGTGAATTTTTCCATGATATGTTGCACAAAGTCGCAGAATGTAAACATGAACAAATTAATGTTTTGGATGGATTCTCTGAGATGCCTGGCTCCCGTTTTTTAGATAGCATAGAACTTCAGGTGCAGAACACTCAGAGATAAGGCTAGGTAGTTATACAAGACTGTCATAGCAGCCATCTGTAGATTAGACTGTAATCTGAAGGTGGTCTACAAGAAGGTGAAGCTGATGCTCTTGTGATGGTATCTCGTCAGTCTAACAGATCATTCATTTAGAGGTGTTGATGCTTTTTTGGTGGTATTTCGTCAACCAAACCGATCATTCATTCAGATGTGCCTCCAGCATTCAATTTTTATTTTCACTGAAAAGTTTTGATGGAATCAAAATATTTCATTTGTAATCATTTTCCTAATGGGACCAAATTATCTCTTCACTGCAACTTCATGACATGTAAATTAGTAGCTTCGAAGTGTGATACTTGAATTTATCTACTCACTTTTAGTCAATCTTCAACACTGAATTAAATCTTTTTAAGAGTTAGAATGCTTTATTTGTTGGTACACTACTAGGGAAAAGCCTATACACAGAATCTTACCAGCAGCACTCCCTAAAATACCACGCTACTGCTATTTAGCAGCAGCGCGTGTTAGAGAAACGCGCTGCTGACAGGAAAATAGCAGTAGCGCGTCCACCGCAAACCGCGCTGCTACTATAATTGCCATGACCCCCCCCCCCCCCCGCTAGTTATAGCAGTAGCGCACTTTACTGAACAGCGCTACTGCTATAGAAGTTAGCAGCAGCGCACTTATGGGAAAACCGCTACTGCTAAGATCAGCCCACAAGTTTAGTCCCACCTCGCTCCGTGAACAGGGTGTTTACCACCTTAAATATGTTATTTCTGAAACTACCACAACCAGTTGGTCTTCATTGAACTCTATGTGTAAAATTTGTGGCCGCAATATGGGTCCTCTCCGGTTCCTACCGGATAGGACTCATATTGACAATTCAGATTGTACACAAAAAGATCATTGATGGCCAATGTATTTTTGCATTGATGTATTTTTTGTATAGTTACACTTAGCAGTAGCGGCTTATGTGCAACGCGCTACTGCTATTCTGATTATCTGTAGCGCGTTTCGGCAAACGCGCTACAACTATCCCTACCTTATCCCCACGCACACGACCGGCGCCCTCACTCACACTCTCACTCTCGCCCCCTGTGCCGATAACCGTCGTCATGCGTCGCCGCCGCCCCCGCCTTCATCCGTCCGCCGCCGAGGTAGTCCCCTCCTTCCGTCCCTCCTCCCTCCTCCTCGCACATCCTCCCTCCGCCTGCGGCCGCCCCTCCCTCCTCCGCCGCCGCCCTCCTCCCTCCGCCTGCGGCCGCCCTCTCCCTCCTCCACCGGCAGCCCTCCTCCCACCGCCCTCGACCTCACCGCCCCTAGCTACCTCTCCGTCGCCCCCACCCCCTGCCACTAGTTAGTACTAGATTTAGTAGTTGTAGATGTTAATTTAGGGTTCATAGCTAGTACTAGATGTTAGTTTAGTTAGTACTAGATTTTTAGTAGTAGTAGATGTTAATTTAGGGTTCATAACTAGTTTAGTAAGTAAATTAATAAACTAGTTGAAGTAGTTGAATTAATAGAACTAATGTATTTTTAGTAAGATAATTAATATAACTAGTTGAACTACTTTATTTTTAGAAAGGACTAGTTTTTTTCTATTTATCGTAAGTTTATATTTAGTAAGAACTAGTTGAATTAATAAAACTAGTTGAACATGTCATATTTGTTGTTATTTTTTAGTTTAAGCAATTATTCGGGATGTATTAGTGATAACTTATATGGTTTCAGGTGACCACCTCGTCCCCTTCACCGACCCCCTCCGACATCCCCGCCGTCGTCTCCATCACTGACCCCCTCCGACATCCCCGCCGTAGTCCCATTCACCGACCCCCTCCGACATTAAGGTGAGACCAGCCAAATATCCTTGTATATCTTGTGTTGTTGCTCAAATAGGATATGTGGTTGCCCAAGTGGCCCTTCATGTTCAGTTTACATCTCCGAGTGGCCTATGTTGTGCCGGAGTGTTGATTAATTTCCGTTCCGGTAAATTTCAGGTGCACGATATGTCCTTTTTTAGCAAAGGTCATGCTGAAGTTTTTGTGAATTCTGGCATGACTTGTGCTAGAATATGTACAAGTTTAATCTTTGAATTATGAACGTACGAAATGTCTCTGCATGGTCGCATTTTGTACTATGGCACCGAGTTAGATAAAACCCACTACACCGATGGCACCGAGTTAACGTATAAGGAGAAAAATCATCTGATCGCATTTTGTACTCTTCTTGAGAATTACAATAACTATTATCGAACTCCTCCAAATTATGGTGAATACATGCCACTAGTGCATGTGTTGAACCACAGTAACTTCTCTGGAGATACCCTGGTAAGATTTTTTACTATTACGACATCCATGCATCTTTTGCATACTTCTAAAACTAGTACATCATTGCTAACTATGAAGTTATTATTATGTCTTTCAACAGAAACTCCCGATGGATTGTGTGCCTCATCTGATGTTCTGAACATACTGCCAGGTAAATCTACGGGGCTCACCTGTGCATATCAGATTTCTAAAACCCGTGAACACATGTTCATCAAAGAATGGAAGAAATGTATGGACATTCGCAAGGAGGTTCTTGGAAGTAACATTCAGCGAAAGGCAAGAATTGGAGACATGCTAATCTCCATTCTCCATAATGGAGAGTCAGGGGCTATCTTGTTTTTTGCTATTTTACCTTAGAAAATGTAGTAGGTCTTAATCGAATGTAATAGGTCCTATGAGGTACAATATGTTTATTATGTGGTAATGTGTTAGAGTTGATAATGATGATCTTGAGGAGGTGTTATGTGATCTCAATGATGAAGACGATGATCTTGAGGAGATGTTATATGACAATGATGTATTTTGATGATAAGTTGTTAATGATATGATGATGATGATGATATTATTATATCATTGGGTGAAAGAACCGCGGATTAGTTTCAAGTGGATGGTCATCCACTTGAAACTAGTCCACGATTCTTTCACCCCATGATGTAATAACTCATTATTATGTAAAAACAATCTCTAAATTCCTGTTGTACGAAAACTTGTGTAAAGGTGTATGAATACAACATGAAATAAAAAAGAAATAAAATACTAAATAATAGTAGTAGGGCGAGAGAGGGGAAGCGCTACTACTAATTACCAGTAGCGCTTTTCTGAAGGAGCGCTACTACCAAGTCAAGTTACCAGTAGTGCGTGGGTCTAGGCGCACTATTGCTAAGCATTAGCTGTAGCGCCTTATCAGTAGCGCTCCTGCCTGCGCTACTGATAGGCCAAAAACCCGCGCTGCTGCTAGGCTTTTCCCTAGTAGTGGTAACTGTAGGTAAATTCCTTGTTTGCTTGATTGCCAGATTTTATGAACTTTCCCCATGGCGTAAGAAAGAAAACCCTTTTATTAGCATTGGAATGTTACACTTTGATTTAATTGCTTCGCTGAATGTATGCACAAAAAGAATTTCAGTTTCTCAGTGTTAGCAGGGAAGGTCTCAGTTGGTGGCACATTTCTTTAGCGGGTTCATGTGTACTTATTTTCCCGTTGCAACGCACGGGCACACTTCCTAGTAATGTGTAAAGTAAGGATATGGAATTCAACAAAATTAGAAGCAATACAAGCTAGATATCATACATAACATGCAACCACATATAATAGTGCCAAGTTAGAGGGAGCACCTGTGATGGTCCACTAGAGCAGACATGCTCATCATCAACACAGCTTCATTGAGTGTATATCCATGTGTTGTCTTCCAAATCTTCTTGGGGGGTAGCGGAGTAGAATCTGTAGAGGCCCCCCGTTTGGAAGGAGCACCTTTATCCACTGCCTTGCTAATTTCCTTCTGCTTTATTGATTTTGAATGTTCAAGTAAAACCGACAAGAAAAAGCAATAAAATTCAATCTTCAGAACTAACTCATGCATGATACTGACAATCACTACTTTGATGTAAGGCAAACACATGATACCAGGATGGAATATGTACGAAAAGTAGGACGACATGGCATATTCACAACAATTTGTGTAAACTAAGCAAAAGTCATTTCAACAAATAAGAAGCAATGAAAGCTACACACCACATGAAAGATGCAACAAATATAACTCTGCCAAGTTAAAAGCGTCCCATAACAAATGGCCTTTCAACAAATTAGAAGTAGTGTGTTATATAAATCATATGACCGATGCAACCCAATATCACACTGCATATACTAAAGGTGTCTCGTCATATTGATTGATGGGGGATACAAAAAACAATAGTTTTATGTAAGGACATTCTTAATAGACAGATGTATTATGTACTCAAAAAAGGAATGCATGTGACATTAACAGGTATAATGTATAAACTAAGAAGAATAGCACATGCAATTTAACCAGATTGGAAGAATAACAATCTAGACACCATATGCAACATGAAACCACATATCATGCTGCCAAGTTAGAGCAAGCACCTGTGATGGTGGTGTACGGGAAATGCGGTCATCAACTACAGAGCTACATTCACTATCTTCATCTAGCCTTGTTGTTTCTTGAGAATCACATGGGGAGCCTGACACTGAATTCTTCAAAAGACCATATTTTCCCATAGTAACACACTGGCGTCACTGTCTCGTCATAAGTGATTGATGAGGGATACACAATAACATTAGTTTGATGTAAGAACATGGTTAATAGACAGATGTACTAGTATGTACAAAAAACAGGAAGGCATGTCATATTCAAAGGTATAATGTGTAAGCTAAGCAGATGCAATTTAACCAAATTGGAAGCAATACAAGCTAGACACCATATGCAACATACAACCACATATGACACCGTGAATTAAAAGCAAGCACCTGGGATGGTGGTTCATGGCGAGCGAGATCATCAACTCCAGAGCTACGTTTACCATCACCATCTGCTGACACTGCACCCTTTAAAGTGTTGAAACGTGTCTTGCCTACCCACGTAAAAAGCTAGAGCGACTTCTCTCTTTTATTTCGTATTTCCACCAACAGTTTGGTAGAGGCTGTAATACCCATGCATAAAAAAATAGTGAGAGTATGGGTGAAGTGTGTGCAAAACTAGTGCACTATAAAAGTAGCAGATAGCAGGTGGCTGAAAAATAAATGACAGGAGACATATGATAGCTCGACAACATTGCATGGCAAACACAACTAGATTCTTCTCCATATGATTTTGTAATATATGACCACAAGGATGGCTGGGAAATGCAGTCGACCGAAAATAAATAGGTCAGTTGATTTTTTTATGAACCGTCTGATCTACCAGGAACGGTCAGATGGCCTTCGTCTACCTCCCGCAAGTCACTATTGACGATCTTTCTCAAACCGCCAACAACCACCAGCCCAGACCCCTGCCTCCGCCGCCCCGCCCTCCCACCGATTCACACCACCGTTGTGCTTGGCAGTGCCCCCCGGCCATCCCTTTATGCCCGGCCGACCTCCAGATCGGGCGACATCAGCTCCTAGGGCCCACACACCCCTAATATAAACAATGAGGCGCTGCTTCCCTAGCGTAATAGGCATACTAGCGCCTGTTACGTCGGGGAATGCCTCCTTTAATTGGGAATCAATTGACCAGAAATTGAAATCCAGGGGGGGCGACAGAGCCCTAGGTAAGGTTAAATAGTATATGAGGAGAAACCTTGTGCATCGCGAGTTACTACGAACATCTAGTATTGGGAAGAAGGTGTAGGAAGAAGCGGTCAACTAGTTTCTGTGGGATGAATACCATGCAAGCAGACACGTAAGATTTGCACGAATAAGGGAAGAGGAATACCATTTTCGGTTGCCAGCGTTGTATCCTCCGAATATCACGGCGACGTTCTTCTTTTTAGCGGGGTAACCGATGTTTTGGAGGAGGGTGGAGCCTTGGATGAACCCGTGGCCAAATTATTGAATGTGTTGCAGTGGCCGTTTGTCGGCGGAGGGGAAGCAGATCCGAGGCGGCGAAGGAGGCATAGACGGAACAACTCCTGTGCGGTGGACGGTGGCGATGTTGGAGCGACAGCGGTGAGGCACAAGACGGCGTGGTTGAACTGGCTCGGGTATGGCGCACATCGGCGTCCAGGAGGCAGCTCGGCCTTGGCTTCAACTACTAGCCGTGGAGGGCGTTGCGGTTGCGGTTGCGGTGGACGACGACGTCGGGGTATCAGCTCCGACGTGATGGAGGAGGGCGACGGTTAATGGGTGGGATGGGGTGGTGGATGGAGGACGCCGGGGTTTTGCTGGTGGTGGAGAGCTAGTTTTTCGCCCACCCATTATGAATGGGAAATCAGACATGGGGGAGCTAAGAGGGAACCATGTTTCGGTTTGGGACACGCTTGTTTTTGGTTATTTGAATAGATGGGACGCGGTTGTTTGAAATTTGGGGAAATTACACACTTTGCCCCCCTCTTAAATTTCGGACCTACTGCAGGTCCGGGCTAGGACAGTAATCCTAGGTGTCCCAAATAGTGGGTGGGAGCAATTTCAGCCAAGCGCATCTGTGCTTAGGCGACCATGGTGTATGAATGTTTTTCGGAGGCGGTTGTATGGCGTCTAGATGAAGCTCCAAACCTACCCCGGTTTAGAACTTTGGACGTCAGGCCAGTAGGTTTCATGGGTCGGAGTTAGAAAAGTAATTTCCTTCTACCAAACATTGATCTCACGCTGTTTCGGGTGACTAGAGGCTCTTTTGGCGCTTCGTTTGAATTTTGAAACAGAAGCATTCACATTTAGAGTACTCCTACTCTTGAACTTTGAGGATTGACCTAAATAGACGACGGTAAATTTGACCGTGTAAGTTTGAAAACCTCATTAAAGTATGCGCTTCTTTTTGAAAATTTGACGCTTGAAAATCCTATAACTACGATTATTTTGGAATGAAGGAGGTAAATTTGAATCTATTTTGTACACGACTATATATGCTATTATGTGCAAAAGCAGAGCAAAGATTGGTGCCCCCATAATTTAGGTATGATTTACAAATGCCAGGATATCGAATTCAAATAATTGAATGGACTTCGTGTTGAATTCGAATTTTTTTAAACCACCTTAAGTTGAATTCGAATGTATGCTAGTTCATAGCTAGCTATTTATAATGTTTATTCTGTAACTTTTGTGTGTATAATGTGCTTTACACACACATGGACTATACTCACGTTTATATTCGATTGCTAAAGCGATGCATTGTATGGAGTTCAAAATACTAACTTTGTGGATCAATTATGTCGAATAATAACATAGACATGCTCAAATTTGATAGATTATAGATGTCTGATGGGTCAATGACCGTTCCTTACGCGAATTGCAAATATCATGATCCCTTCCTAATATTTAGATACAGTTTATATTTTTAATCAATGTGTACATCAGTCTTTTACGTGTAGTTTCACTCTCCATAGGCCCCTCCTCACACACACGCTGACTTTCTCTCTCACGCATACTCGCACACGGTGTATATCCATCGGTGGTCTCTCACACACTCTGTCCCGAGGTGTCTTTCTCACAGACATGCTCTCGATATAACCCTCCCTCACTCTCGTAACCATTTACGACTATTTTCACTATCCTTAACCACAAGCACTGTTCCTCTCACAAGCATACACACGCACAATCCCCATTGACCCTTTCTATATATATAGACCTACCTACGTGTCTCCCACACACACATTATCTTTAGGCTTGTCTCTCACGCGTTGTCTCCACCTCTCTTCCTAATTGACGAGTATGATTCTATCAGAGCATTCTATAGGATGCCCCTTAAAGTTAGGTTGTATGAATAGTAGTATTAAAGATAAGGGGTTTCCTTAGTCCAAGGACCTAGGGTTACAAATCCTAGCTATCTTTGTCAGTGGACACATAGTCCTTCACGACTTTGCTATCTTTGTCTTGTACGACTAGTCCTCCATGGGTCTCCCTAAATGCGTCACGGGCCAACCAATGTGGCGCAGGATGGAACCGAACCAAGGGCCTCACCACAGCCCATCGGACCTCATGCGGTGACACGGCCTAAGCCCCTAGGTCTTGATATCTTCTCACACCCACATATCCCAACACAGACACCACACAAAATATTTTCTCCTCGTGTCTCTATCCCCTCCCCCTTGCATATACACACTCCAGGGCATCTCTCGCCGTGACATCCTTTTCGTCTCTCTCTCTCTCTCTCTAGACGTCTCTCATTTCTCGTGCTATCTCTCCCACGCCCCCCTGGCGGCCCCTCTATCCATTACTCTCTCGAATACGTAATACATACACATACCTTTCTAGGCCCTGCCAAATACATCAACTACACATTCACACATGTTACATCACGTACCCCATTGATCTAAAAAGCCCTCTCTTCATGTTTATTTCGCATACAACATTTCTTTTGAATAAAACCACACAAAGTGTGGCCAAAAAATTATATTAGATTTTGTACATATATACAACATTATAATGTTATATGGAGGGGTATGAACGTTAATTTGCATTGCATGGTGCCCCCCAATGATATTTACTCCGCACTGTGAATTCTTATATTTTTATGCTATGTATAAAGTTATTCATATTAAAGAGAAATGAAGAGCATCTCTCTCTCCATCGCTTACACCCCCTCTACGCCCCTTTCACGTACGCGCACAAACTATCTCCATGTCCTCTAGAATAACACCCCAGCATATTCATGCATGTTTCATCTTTCTCTCGCGATATATAGAATGGCAATTATTGTATTTGAAAGCAAAAGAATGATACGTCCATTGGATTTCAAAATCCACTCATTACAGTCACCATTTCCGTTTTGTGGTTATTATACATTCATAGGCTCACCGTACAACTCTATATTTGCTCAAGATGCTACTAGTTGACCAGTTAAACGCTCGACGTGGCACCTCTAGTGTTGCATCATATTATCTCACTACCACTGGGCCCACCTGTCGGTGTGTATAAGAATGAAAACAAACGATAAAAACATATTGGACGGTCATTCGCAGTCATGACCACACGCAAAACGGACAAGGTGGTCTTGTATTGGTATGTTGAGCCATCTTTTTTAACACACATGAGCTAGTGTGGTGATTATACACACATGCACACATGCACGCAACACTCACACAAACACACGCAGCCATGCATGCATGCAACGCTCACACGTACACACACAGCCACGCACGCACGCAACACTCACACGCACACATGCATGCATGCATGCACACACGACAATACAAACACACACTCTCATGCTCAAGTGCTCAACCTACACGTGCATGCGCACGCATCAGGCCCTGTCAGACACATATACAACTAGGTGGTTCCCGCACATGGGTTGGAGTCTTTGTCGCGCCTGCATAAATTTGTGTTTATCTGAACTTTTTCCTATGCAAACTGATAGGTGGGACCCAAAAGGAAAGTGGTTAATTTAACTAGTCAACATAGTGCCATGTAGACTATTTGGCCGGTCAATGAAGTGCAATCCGATGTTGAATGGTGAGCAAGTGACCGTATAATCATCGCAAAACATATATAGTGACCTTATGTAGCGACCAGACCTCAAACAGTTTGGTCTCTGTGCATCAGTGTCATCCCTGGATCGGTAATGCTGACACGCACAATACTTGAAGGATTTATAACAGAGTAGCAATCACACACTTATTACATCGAATGTCTCAAGAAGGACTTATTACAATAAATATGGCTTCAGGCTATCTAATAACGATAACAGCGGAAGGCTTGGAAGATAAAGCGAGTCCATCAACTCCAACGACATCACTGAGTGAAAGATCACGACCTAATTAAGGCACCTTACTCATCGTCTAAAAGGTCTGCAACATGAACGTTGCAGCCCGAAAACAGGCCAGCACATGGAATATGCTGGCAATGTAACACATAGAAAGTAATGAACAGAATAATGCTATCACTACATGCATATATGGCTGGTGGAAAGCTCTATGGTTACAGTTTTGCATAAAGCCAATTTTTCCCTACAACAAAGGAACAAATTTTATTTAACTATCATTGTGGTTGTTAAACAATGAGAAGGTTCACCCAACTCAATCCCAATTAAGCATCATCATTAAACCCAATCAAAATTTAAATTAAGTAACATGTTGAGATCCACATGATAATCCAAGAACAAGATACTCAAAACATCCATAACCGGGGACATGGCTAACCATGATTAGTTTATACACTCTGCAGAGGTTTGCGCACTTTTCCCCACAAGACTCGATCTCCTCCGTTGGATTTCTCGCACTACATGGTGTTTGAGAAATGGATGACCGAGACACAGTCTTTCAGAAGCATTAGCACCTTATGATGGGTAGACAGTTACACCTACTTTCCCCTACATCTACTAGTCTACCACTGTAAGAGTTCACACGACTTAATCAACTATGCTAGAGCCCATAGTAGCTTGTGGCTGCACATGGAAGTTTCTAGTATGAATAATCTTATGATCCCTTTGAGTCTGGGTGGCGGTCCATAGGAGAATGACACGGTACCCCGGGATTTCCAAAAAAACAGGCAACACTGGGTTCCCCAGGTGCCTCAATCCACCAAGATGTGTATTAAAGTTGCCACCTTACACTAACCATTAATTAAAAATACTCACATCTCTCATGGATACACTCAAACCCAATCCACGTCTACGAGCATAGCATAGCAATATAAGCATAACATAGAAGTAACTCCCAGAGGTTTGATAATAAACAGGACAATAGGTACTACCTCATCTACTTCCCAAAACCCACATGTTAAATAGATCCTAACCATGCAATTGTTTGAGGATTAATCTATTGCAATAAAACTGGGTGGTAAAAAGGTATGATCAAAGTGTTACTTGCATTGCCGATGATCCGTGAAACCTAGAGACTCGTAGTAGCACGATGCGCACTCCGGGTACTCTATCCCAAACAAACAAGCATACAAAAGCACTCATCTAAAGCACGGGTAATACTCAAATAGGAGATCTAACCAGAAAGTTCAACTTAAGAACTCTGGTTTGCAAAAAGAATGAAATCAAACGAAGTAACGAAACTCAAGCGGCGAAGGAAATAAGCTTCATTTACTAATCTGGACCTAAGTAAAATTTTGCAGTAGCAAAAACTTGTTTGAGTTGGTTAAACGGAAAGAGGGTTTAGAGACAAAACTCTAGGAACTTGAATTGCCTGATTCTGATAAATGAGCGAAAAGTTATACTAAAACGAAAATTGGATCAGAAATCGCGATCGAAAATAATCGCGAAAAACCCGAGAAAAAGAAAAACTGACGAACAGGCTAACGAACGAACGTTCGCTATCTGCGGCTAAACGGTGAACACCGTTCGTTAAAACGAACGTACGGACGAACGTTTGCAAAACAAATAAACCGTCGAAAAAACCGACCTAACAAAAATAAACCGGAAATTCTAGGGTTTATCGAAATAAACCGAAAAAAACGGCGGCAACTGTCAACTCCGACAGCAGCGGCGTCTCCAGTGGCGGCGGCGGGGCGCGGCAGCGGCGGCGGCGGCGGCGGCTGGGATGGCGACGTCGGTTTGGGCGGCGGCGGCTAGGGTTTGGGGGTGCGGGTGGGTTGCGGGCGGCGGTGGGCTGCGGGGCAGGGGGGGCCCTGCTTATAAAGCACCCCCGGGCGGAGTCCCGGTCGGGTACGGCCCGGAGTCGGTTTCCTCTAAAAAAATAATTCCGACATGCAGAAAAAGAAAGAAAAGAAATACTAAACGGACTCCAAAAATCCCGAAATAAATTTCCCCGTCCTCTAGAAATAAGCCAGACAAAATGAACATTTATTTGGGCCTAAAATGAAATTTTGGAAAACACATATTTTTCCTATGCAAATAAAATAGTAATAAAATCCCAAGTAAATATATTTATTTGTTTTTAATATTTTTCCTCCAATATTTCATTATTTTTTGGGGAAGTCATATTATCCCCTCTCATATGAAATATTTTCGGAGAGAAAAATAATTGAAACAAATGATCCTAGTTTCGATATTTGATAACACTCAAATATGAAAATTGTGAAATCCCGAACTCTCTCCGTGGGTCCTTGAGTTGCTTAGAATTTCGAGGATCGCGAATCGAAATGCAATAAAACATGATATGCATGAATGATCTATGTATAACATTCCAAAATGAAAATTTGGGATGTTGCAAACCTCATCTACTTCCCAAAACCCACATGTTAAATAGATCCTAACCATGCAATTGTTTGAGGATTGATCTAATGCAATAAAACTGGGTAGTAAAGAGGTATGATCAAAGTATTACTTGCCTTGCTGATGATCCGTGAAACCTAGAGACTCGTAGTAGCACACTGCGCACTCCAGGTACTCTATCGCAAACAAACAAGCATACAAAAGCACACATCTAAAGAACGGGTAAAACTCAAATAAGAGATCTAACCAGAAAGTTCAACTTAAGAACTCCAGTTTCCAAAAAGAATCAAATCAAACAAAGCAACGAAACTCAAACGGCGAAAGAAACAATCTTCGTTTACTAATCTGGACCTAAGTCAAATTTTACAGTAGCAAAAACTTGTTTGAGTTGGTTAAACGGAAAGAGGGTTGCGAGACGAAACTCTAGGTGCTTGAATCGTCTGATTCCGATAAATGAGCGAAAAGTTATACTAAAACAAAAATCGAATCAGAAATCGCGATCGAAAATAATCGCGAAAAACCCAAGAAAAAGAAAAACTGACGAGCAGGCTAACGAACAAACGTTCGCTATCTGCGGCTAAACGGTGAACACCGTTCGTGAAAACGAAGGTACGGACGAATGTCCGCAAAACAAATAAACCGTCAGGAAAAACGACCTAATGAAAATAAACCGGAAATTCTAAAAATAAACCTGATCTAGATCTAGGGTTTACCAAAATAAACCGAAAAAAGGCGGCGACGATGAACTCCGGCGGCGGCGGCGGCGGCTGGGGAGGCGGCGTCTAGGGTTTGGGGGTGCGGGTGGGGTGCGGGCGGCGTTGGGCTGCGGGGCAGGGGGCCCCGGCTTATAAAGCCCACCGGGCGGAGTCCTGGTCGGGTACGGCCCAGAGTTGGTTTCCTTTTTTTAAAATAATTCCGACGTGTAGAAAAAGAAAGAAAAGAAATACTAAAAGGACTCCAAAAACCTCGAAATAAATTTTCCCCGTCCTCTAAAAATAAGCGGACGAAATGAACATTTATTTGGGCCTAAAATGCAATTTTGAAAAACGCATATTTTTCCTATGCAAATAAAATAGCAATAAAATCACAAATAAAAATATTTATTTGTTTTTAATATTTTTCCTCTAGTACTTCATTATTTTTGGGGAAGTCATATTATCCCCTCTCATATATTTTGAATATGAAATATTTTCGGAGAGAAAAATAATTAAAACAAATGATCCTCGTTTCGATATTTGATAACACCCAAATATGAAAATCGTGAAATCCCCAACTCTCTCCGTGGGTCCTTGAGTTGCTTAGAATTTCGAGGGTAGCGAATCGAAATGCAATAAAACATGATATGCATGAATGATCTATGTATAACATTCCAAATTGAAAATTTGGGATGTTACACCTTTGCTGACACACGAACACGTCACGTGTACCCTTGACGCCGGGGATGATGCACCGCAGCTCACGTCGAAGGAGACCCGACCGATAGCGCGATACGCAAGACAGTCGGCGGGAGCGTTTGCAGACCCGAACCCCCGCGCACCTGGGAGGGTCCCCGTCAGGGATTGCTGCGGCTATGGGCTGCCCTAGGTTGATTCGCTCGCCCCTAGAGCCTCGGGATTTGCAGCTCTCAAACACGAAGAACAGTGAAGAACGAGAGAGAAAAACGGTGGAGGGATAAAACGTAGACAGGAAAAAGTAGTATATTGATTTGTTCAATTGTGTGTTCTTCAATCGGCCGTCACCCCCTACATATATAAGAGGCGCTGGACTTCCCGTACAAGTAAAGGATTCATCTAGGCTTTCCTTACTAGAAAAATTACATCAATTCGCGTCCTAGAGTCCTAGTTCTATTCCAACTCGGATTCAGTCTGAATCTGGCCCAAACTCTGTCTTCCTTCTTGCGCGGGTGTCGGTGTACTAGAGTAGGGGTCCCCTAGTATCCCGAACTTGTGCACGGGCAGTCGCAGCGCCCCGCGGCAAGGCTTGCCGGGTGACCGCCAAGGCCCTCTGTGGTTCCTTTGCAGCCATTCAAGAACAAAGTATTTAAGCCAAGGAGACAAGGCCCCGGCAAAGAGGAGCTTGCCGGGAAGGCCAACCAAGGCATCTCAAGGAACTTGCCGCGATGTGCCGCGCGTCCCGGCAAGGCCCGGTGAGCGACAAGCTTCCGGGCGCGTCAAGACAGCGACCGCGGCAAGGCGCTTGCCGTGGCAAGCAACCACTCTGTACCCACGCTCCAGCACATCCACCAACGTGTCGCCTTGGGGCCTTTCCAGGCATGCGTGGCAGGAGGCTGTGCAGCCAGCGGTGTGCGGTGGCAAGCGGCGCTGACAAGATAGCCATCGTGGCAAGCGGTGGCGTCCCTGACGGTCCTTTTTGCACTATTTGGGTGACGCAGACGGGCAATTAATGCCTTTGTCCCCTGCCGTCAGGGTTAGGTAGGATACACTATACAAGTAGTTGTACCAACCGCAATTCCTTTTCCATTTTTGCCCTTGTCTACGTTGCCACCTATTGGAGACCCCTTGAGCGTATAAAAGGAGGCCCATGCGCAACATAGAGGGGGGTTCGAAACCAGAAAACACTCAACCTCGGTCTCGTGTGTACTGTAGCACTCAGCGCACCCGAGCAAGAACTCAGTACAATCAGACAAGCAGCAGTAGGAGTGTTATCTCTTCGGAGAGCTCCGAAGGTGGGTAAACTGCTCGTGTGTTTCGCCTTGATCTGCCC
>NC_057804.1:229396544-229421645 GCF_018294505.1 Triticum aestivum | reverse complement strand
TGGCACGCCAGGTAGGGGGCGTCGAGGTTGTGTAAACCTGATCTGGCGATTCACACGAGCTAGATCTTCATCTTCTTCATCGACATGCCACCGAAGAAGAAGACTTCGGCGGCAGCTGCTCCGTCCACGTCGATCCCACCACCACCGGAGCAAACGAGTGGTGGGGCAGACGCCGACGAGAGAACGGACATCGATGAGGGAGCTCACGGCGCTACCAGGTCCAAGGACAAGGCTGCGCAGACCTCGGCGTCCGTACATGTTCCGCGCCCATCTCAGGAGGCACAGGACCGACAGCGTCATGGTACTCGCAGTACCATACGTTTGTTGGGTCAAGATCGAGCTGGTGGATCTCGGGGTGCTCAAGACCAGCATGCACGCCAACATGCTGGCACGAGCGAGGCACGGTCACCTGGACGGGATACTGCTCCTTCTAACATAGTTAGAAGTCCGAGCATATCCCGCTCCTCGCACCGTTCGCCACTGCCTCCCACCACTCCAACAGAGGCTTTGGCGCGAGCTCAACTGCTCCTGGATTACCCTCCGACGGAAGACAAGATCGACGGATGGAGGTCCACTATTCAAAGTCTCATCGGCTTCGCCAACGGCGACACTCCGCGGCAGTCGAGTACATCGCGGCCGCGGCAGGACTGCCAGGCACGAGCCGGTGGCGACGAAACCGGTGGAGGTGCAGCCACCATGCACTCTCCACCCCGAAGGCCAAGATCGCCGACTCGCCGGATCCACCTCGATAGCGACTCCACTGCATCATCGGATCCACGAGCTCGTCGCGATCAGCGCCAAGTTCTTCATGAACGACAGCAAGAAGACGCTCGTACTCGCATTGAGCGCCAAAGAGAAGCGCGATGTCAATCAGACCAGCGCGTTGGGCCCTCTGTCGACGTGCATGCGCCAGGGGAACCAGGCGACTTACCGTACGCGGTAGGTTGCCCTGCGTTCACTCGTGAGCTGCGGCAAGTCCAGTGGCCCAGCACGAAGAATTTCAAGCCAGACGTGCCAGAGAAGTACGACGGCAAGTCGCATCCGTCAGAGTTCCTTAGCATCTACACCATCGCGGTGCAAGCTGCCGGGGGACGAGACAACAAGATCCTTGCCAACTACTTCTCGCTGGTGCTCAAGCCCAATGTCAGATCCTGGCTCATGCACTTGCCGGACAACTCCATATCTTCCTGGGCAGATCTATGCCATCAGTTTGTCGGCGCCTTTACAGGCGGCCACAAGCCTCATGGCCAAGAGAGTGATCTTCATCTGCTTGCCCAGAAGGAAGGAGAGCCCCTGCGCAAGTACATTCAGAGATTCAGCCGCGTGCAGCACAACATCCCAGATGTCCACCCTGCCGCGGTAATCAGCGCGTTCCATCAGAACGTGCGAAACCGCAGGATGCGGGAGGAGATGGCGATTTGCAAGATCATAGATGTCAGTGAGCTATATGCCCTGGCCGACAAGTGTGCACGTGCTGAGGAAGGGAGGAAACTCCCCGGAGAGAATATAAGAGCAGGAGGATCTGATAGTTGGAGACTGCCCTGGCAAGGAAAAACCGGCGGCGGAACAACAGAAAGAAGAAAGGCAAAGAGGTGCTAGTCATTGAGCAGTCCGGCAAGAAAGCCAAAGCTGGTAGCTCCGGCAAGGAGATTGCCGCGGGCACCAACCACCAGGCTGTGGCGGTCGCCGACAAGCAGGACGGCACCAACAAGCAGTACTGCAAGATCCACCGCACCAAGGGCCATGACCTCCAAAGCTGCAAGAAGGTCGAGCACCTTGTCGAGCAACAAAAGGCTGAATACGAGCGACGCGACAAGGAGAAGGCCCAGGAAGGTTCTGGAGGATCCGGCAAGAAACGTCCTGGCCGAGGAGGACACCGCGGCAAGGCCAAGCAGCGGCAAGGAGACAGACCTCCCCGCGGTCGCGACAAGGATGAATATGACAACGACGATGAAGATATGGATGATGACGAGACCGATGAGCAGGAGTTCCAGAAAGCCTCAGAGGTCCTATGTGTTGACGGAGGTGCATCTCTGCATACTTCACACCGCAGCTCAAGCAGTGGGTGCGGGAAGTCAATGCAGCAGAACCACCCATCGAGTCACGCAAGCCTCTAAAATGGTCCAGCACGCCTATCATCTTTGATATTGAGGACCACCCTGATCGCATAACTGCGGTCGGGTGCTTGCCGATGTTGGTTTCACCAACTATCCGCAACCTCAAGGTCACTAAGATGCTAGTTGACGGCGGGGCCGGCTTGAACTTGATCTCCTCCGCGGTACTCCAGAAACTCCAGATCCTTGATAGCGAGCTCGAAGAGACCGGCACATTCCAAGGAATCAGTCCGGGAAGGAGCAAGCCGAAGGGAAAGATCACGTTGCCGGTAACATTTGGCAGCGAGTTGAACTTCAGGACTGAGAGGGTCACTTTTGACGTTGCTGACTTTCCATTGCCTTACAATGGAATACTCGACCGTCCAGCACTTGCCAAATTCATGGCAGCCTCTCACTATGCATACAACATACTGAAGATGCCAGGCCCGATAAGTGTCATCTCTGTCAATGGCGACAAGAAGGATGCTCTTATCTGCGCCGACAAGATCTACCGGGAAGCAGCAGCAGCAACAGATCGCAAGTCACTTGCCGTTGAAGCTCCCGAGGCGAAGAAGAAGATCAAGTCCGGCAAGAGTTCTGATGCTCACTCCGGCAAGCGCACCTCTTCGGAGTGCTGCGCTACCGTCGAGGACGCACCATTGAGCTCCACCGGCAAGTGTGAGAAGACAATGGCAGCTCCACCAGAGACCAAGAAAGTGTCCGCCAAGGAGGACGGCACTGGTGGTACCTTCACCATCAGCGCCACTCTCGACCCTAAATAGGAAAGCGCACTCGTTGCTTTCTTGCGGGCGAACGTCGACGTGTTTGCGTGGCAACCGTCTGACATCCCCGGTGTTCCCATGAAAGTAATCGAGCACCATCTTGCCGTCTGTCCTCATGCACGGCCCGTCAAGCAGAAAGTCAGGAAACAAGCAGTGGAGCGCCAAGAATTCATTGCAGAAGAAATCAAGAAATTGGAAGCAGCAGGCCTTGTCAGAGGAGTGCTCCATCCTACGTGGTTGGCCAATCCTGTAGTCGTGCGCAAGGCAAACGGGAAATGGAGGCTTTGTATCGACTTTATCGATGTTAATAAAGCTTGTCCCAAAGACCCATTTCCCTTGCCGCGCATCGACCAGATTGTTGACTCCACGGCCGGATGTGACTTGCTTTCATTTCTTGATGCATATTCAGGATACCATCAGATCTTCATGGCAGAAGAGGATAAGGAGAAGACCGCATTCATCACCCCATGTGGCACATACTGTTTCGTACGGATGCCTTTTGGTCTAAAGAATGCTGGTTCAACATTTGCAAGGGTAGTCCATCACGCTTTTGAGCCACAGATGCACAGAAATGTGGAAGCCTACATGGATGACATAGTGGTCAAGAGCAAGGACAAGGCGACTCTGATTCAAGATTTAGACGAAACCTTTGCAAATCTGCGCAAGATCAACCTCAAGCTTAACCCCGAGAAGTGTGTGTTTGGAGTCCCTGCCGGCAAGATTCTCGGGTTCTTCGTGTCTCAGCGGGGAATTGAAGCCAATCCCGACAAGATCAAGGCCATTGAGCAGATTGAAGCACCAAAGCGCGTCAAGGATGTACGAAGACTTGCCGGTTGCGTAGGTGCTCTCAGCAGGTTTATCTCTAGGTCTGCTGAGCGCGCCCTGCCATTTTTCAAAATTTTGAAAAAGGCAGGTCCAATGAAATGGACTCCGGAAGCGGAGGCTGCGCTGCAGGACTTAAAGAGATACCTGTCCTCCACCCCAACACTTGTCGCACCTAAGCCACAAGAGAAGTTGCTGCTGTATATAGCGGCAACCAATCAAGTAGTTAGTGTTGCGTTAGTAGCGGAGAGGGAGGCGGATGATGAGCCAGCAACCATGACAGATGCATCCAGCGACAAGCAGGGGACTTCACCGACAAGCTCTGGTCCCGACGAAGATGGATCTGCGCAGGCGCGTGAGAAGATGCAGAAAAGGATGGTGCAGCGCCCAGTTTACTTTGTCAGTTCCCTTCTGCAAGGGGCTAGGTCAAGGTACTCTGGTGTGCAGAAATTGCTTTTCGGCCTTCTCATGGCCTCGAGAAAGATGCGCCATTACTTCTAGGCACATGAGATCACAGTTGTCACTCGTTTTCTGCTGAAGAGGATACTACAAAATCCAGAAGCAACAGGCAGGATTGTCGAGTGGGCACTAGAACTGTCAAGTTTTGGCCTCAAGTTTGAGAGCACTTCAACTATCCAAAGCAGAGCATTGGCAAAGTTCATAGCAGAATGGACGCCAACACAAGATGAAGAAGTTCCAGAAACGAGCATCCCCGTCAAGGAAGCAAGCATAGAGTGGCTGATGTACTTTGATGGTGCCTTCTCGCTGCAAGGCGCCGGTGCGGGCGTGCAACTTGTAGCGCCCACCGGAGAGCACCTCAAGTACGTAGTACAGATGCACTTTCCCAAGGAGCAAGCAACGAACAATACAGCAGAGTATGAAGGCTTGCTTGCCGGTCTCAGGATCGCAGCAGACCTTGGGATCAAGAAGCTCATTGTCAGGGGTGACTCACAGCTTGTCGTCCGCCAAGTGAACAAGAATTATCAGAGTCCGTTGATGGAAGCTTATGTTGATGAAGTGAGAAAGCTAGAAGAGCACTTTGACGGCCTACAGATGGAACATGTTCCAAGAGCTCAGAACGACATTGCCGATGGCCTGTCAAAGTGCGCCGCACTGAAGTTACCTGTGGAGCCAGGGATCTTTGTGCTCAAGCTGACTCAACCGTCCGTAACACCATCAATTGGATAGAGCAAGAAGAGGAAGTTGATTTCTGGTGACTATTTTCCGGCAGAGCTCCCTGAAGCCGCCGCCAAGAAGGTCATCAAAATCAACACCAAGAGTGCTGAGGGGCAGTCTGCTCCGGCGAGCCCTAGGGTTTGTTCCGTTGAAGCAGACGCTCCCGACAAGTCTTGCTCCGGCAAGCTTGCCGGGGAACATCAAGCTCCGGCTGAGCCACAGGTTCTCGTCGTAGAAGCGGATGTTCCCACAGCAGCGGATGTGCCTTTAGTCCTTGTTGTCGAGCCGCGAGCTCTAGCATGGGCACAGCAGATTGTCCATTTCCTTCAGACAGGAGAACTTCCCGAAGAGCAAGAAGAAGCGGATAGAGTAGCCCGGCAGTCAAGTATGTACCAGTTTGTCGATAACACACTGTACAGAAGAAGACTCAACGGTGTGAAATTGAAGTGTATTCACCGGGAAGACGGACAAAAGCTGTTGGCAGAGATAGATGGAGGCATATGTGGTCACCACATTGGCGCAAGAGCACTTGCCGGCAAAGCGTTCCGGCAAGGTTTCTTTTGGCCGACAGCCCTCCAGGATGCAACTGCACAAGTAACCAAGTGTGAAGCATGCCAGTTCCATTCCAAGCATATACACCAGCCAGCTCAAGCTCTCCAGACGATCCCTTTATCCTGGCCATTTTCGGTCTGGGGGCTCGACATCCTCGGCCCCTTTTCCCGAGCTGTCGGGGGCTTTGAGTACTTGTACGTTGCAATCGACAAGTTCACAAAGTGGCCGGAAGTGGAACCAGTGAGGAAGGTGACAGCACAGTCAGCAGTCAAATTCTTCAGGTCAATTGTTTGCTGCTTCGGGATCCCTAACAGGATCATCACCGACAACGGCACGCAGTTCACGAGTCGCACCTTCATGCAGTACATCCAAGAACTTGGCGCCAAGGTCTGCTTCGCTTCTGTTGCTCATCCGAGAAGCAACGGTCAAGCGGAGAGGGCAAATGCTGAAGTGCTGCGCGGGCTCAAGACCAGAACTTTCGACAGCCTGCACAAGTGCGGAAAGAACTGGATCGAGGAGCTGCCGGTGGTTCTTTGGTCGATCAGGACGATGCCAAATCGAGCCACTGGCCAGACACCTTTCGCTCTAGTCTATGGAGCAGAGGCGGTTCTCCCCACGAAACTCGTATACGGGTCACCTCGAGTGCTCGCTTATGATGAGCTTGAGCAAGAGCAGCTGCGACAAGATGACGCGCTGCTCCTTGAGGAGGACCGTCTTCAGGCTGTTGTACGAGCTGCTCGATACCAGCAAGCTTTGCGCCGCTACCATAGCCGCAAAGTTAATGCCAGAAGTTTCGAGGAAGGCGACCTTGTTCTTCGGCGCGTTCAGTCCGCCAAGAATACCAACAAATTGACGCCAAAGTGGGAAGGCCCTTATCGGGTGAAACGAGTCACTAGGCCTAGCACTGTCCGCCTTGAGACCGAAGATGGCATTCCGGTGAGCAACTCCTGGAACATTGAGCATCTTCGTAAGTTTTACCCATAGGGTGCGGTTGCCGGAACCTGTTCCGGCAACCACCTTTTGTGCAAGTCTTGCCGATGTTGCATGTAATCCTTTGTACAAAGTCGGGCGCAGACCGCGTGCATTAGTAAAACTCATGTGCTCCGCACATCTTGTCAATATCATGCTTTCTACTTTATTTTTGCATGCCTTACCTGACACTTTGTGCAGCACCTACCCCCGGTAAGCAATAACGAGTCGGAAGGCACCATATCTTTATTTTCTCTTTTTTCTTTTTCTCAAGAAGGAAAGGAAGGTTCCCTCGCACACAAGTTTGCCGGGGGGAAAGGAGAAGATAATGGTGTGGAACAGGCATCGTTCAAGAAAGTTTCGCCTTACCGGAAAGCAAGCAACAGAAAAGCTAAGTTGCCAAAGTTTGAGCAATCGGTTTTTAAATTTATAAGTTATCTTCCTCGAACAACCGTGCTTTGTATGGAAAACCTGTGCGCGGAGGAACCAACTCGTAGCTGGTTGCGCCCTTACATTGTTTCGAGTCCGCTCAACAACTTAAGTGAGCTGCGACTAGTTGCGACAAGGTTTCTTGTCAGAAGCAGCACCGCCAGCAGGCTGCTGACGTCCCGCACTCAGCGCTCGCGGCTCAGGTGCCTGCGCCGACAAGTTCCCTAAAAGTGTAGGGCAAAGACATACAAAGGAAGGAATCAAGTAAAGGAAATAACACAGCAATCTCTACCCAAAATAGAGATATATTACAAGATAGCTTGTTGCAGCTCTAATAGATTGTTCTCATGATATGACTAGCAGCGACAAAGATAAAGAGAAAATGGGCGGCCTAATCTACGCGATCGCCCTCAACCCTGTTGATCCCGCAAACCTTGTCCACAATGGGTGACAAGGGTCTTGAGCGCTTCCAGATCAGCATCCGGCGGCAAGGACTTGAGGACGTTGGTGAAGTTGAGGCCTGGGTTGCGGAAGGCCACCTTCATCAGCACCTTCTGGAGAGCTCCTGCGCAGATCTTGCGCGACTCGTCGGCCAGCTGCTTTGGGATCTTCTCCCGGAGTCGCTGGAGGACCGTCGCCATGCCTTTGAAGAACAAGTTGAGCTTGGCGTTGGGTTGGAGGTGCTCATGGGAGGAGTACCCAAGATCCTCCATCCCCAGCTGCGCCAGCTCCCCATCGATGGCGGCAGCAAGATCCACAAGACCCTCGGTCCAGTGCTCCACAGTCTCCCTGAAAGCGTCATGGGCGGCAGCAGCACTCGCCAGCAGCGCCTCGTCGGCCTTGATCTTCTCCGACAAGGCCACCTCCCGCTCCCTGGCGCCGTCCAGCGTCTGAGTCAAAGTAGCCAGCTTCAACTCGAGATCTGCATTGGAATCCTTGGCGGCGCTGAGCTCCTTGCTCCTCTCAGCGAGAAGACCCTGCAGCTCACCATGAGCGGCAGCGTCCTTCTCGCGCTCGCGCTTGAGAGCGGCAAGCTCCTCGCCGCTCGCCCTGAGATCGGCCTCCAGCTGCGCTACCTTCATCTCCAGCTCCTTCTTGGCGGCCTCAGCAGCTGCGGCAGCATCCTTTGCTTCCTTGAGAGCCCCGCCAATTGCTTGCTCGCGCGTGGCAAGCTCCTCCTCGTGGCTGTCAAGATTGACCTTGCGTTGCGCCAACTCTCCCTCCTGCGCAAATAGATTTTCGGCGACAAGCTGTTGCTTCTCTTCAACTTCAGCCTTCTCGAGGAGGAAGGCTTTCCGCTCCTCGAGAAGTTGCTCCTGCTCCTCCGCCAGGGACCGGAGGGCTTCCTGCCTGAGGCCTCGGAGCTCCTCCGTGCGCTTCTCGATGTCCACTCCCGCCTTCGTGACAAGTGCTTCTCAGGATGCCAGCTTGGCTTGTCGGGCGCGGTAGAGCGATAGCAGCTTCCGCAGTAGCCGCTCCTCCTCGGACTCGTCGCTGCTGCTGCTTGGCGCGTCGACTAGCGTCAGCCCGGCAGAGGCGAGCACCTCTCCATCCAATACCTCTCCTTCGACCGGCGCCCTGGAGCTTGACGCCCAGGGGAGCTTGATGAAGATGCCATCGCCGGCCTTCAAGTAGGCGCCGGGCTGGGGCTCTTCGGAGCCTGGCGCTACAGCGTCGGCGGAGGGATCGGCGGTCGGCGCAGCGCCTGGCGCTCCTGCGGCCTCGGGGCCGTCAGTGCGATTGCCGGATCCCTCGCCAGCTTCTGCGGCGGCAGCTTTGGCGGCCTCTTCACCGGCGGGATCATCAGCACCGGCCTCTCCTTCGGTGGCGACGGCGTCGTCGGCGTTGCTGCGTGCGTTCTCCTCAGCGTTCTCCTCGCCAGCGGCCTCGGTATCCATTGGCTCCACGGCAGATGGATCTGACCAACGGAAAAAGGAGAAAAGTCAATCAAATACTCAGAAAGAAAATCAGAAGAAGAAGAACCCAAGGGAAGTTTTCAAGCAAAAGGGTTACCTGCGCTGGGATCTGCAGTCGTGGTCTCAACCACCGGAGGATCACTGGTGCTGCCCTTTGCCGGAGAACTGTCCCTTGCCGGGGAGCTGTCCCTTGCCGGAGAACGCTCCCTTGCCGGGGAAGCCTCCCTTGGCGGTGTAGTCGAAGCAGAAGGCATTTCAGGAGCGGCTTCCGGGCACTCCTGGTGAGGCTGCTCTGCTCCTACACAAACCAACAGTCAGATATCAACAAAGGAAGAGCAACCATGCGCACCTGACAGCAGGAAGTAAACTATGTACTTACGCTGGGGACTGCGCTGGGGGCTGCTTTGAGGAATGCTTGCCGGGTCCGGCAAGGTGGTCTCGGGCACGCCCTCTGCTGTCGCAATGGGGTCATCCTCGATGGCAATCACCGGAGCCTTGGCTCTCTTTGCCGCTCTCTGGGCCAGCATCCTGAAAAGGAATAGGTTCAGAGTAAAAGCAAGTCAGATACCAGACAAAGCAACAAAATTGAAGAACTACAAGAATAGCAAGGAATCTTACTCTTCTTCTTCCTCGTCGGAGCTGAGCGCGGAGAGATCGAAGTCTGGCTCGCCTCCGGTGCGATGAGGCAGAGGGGTAGGTTGCCTTGCCCGCTTCGCAGGAGCAGTAGCGGCGGACCGGGAAGACCCCGCTCCAGTTGCCGCAGCGGCGTGAGGCGCTCCCGCGGCAACGGTGCTTGCCGCGGTAGAGCGTGTCGCGTGGCTCGGCGGCTGTTGGCTCGTCTCCCGCCCCGCTACGTCCGCGGCCTTGCGGAGGCGCCTTCTTGGCGGGGCTGGAGGCTCCTCCTGCGGCAGGATGTCTGAAGGTTCGGGCCCAACAAGCTCTCCCTCGGCGGGCTCGCTCAGCTCAGCTTCAGGCCCGGCGAGCTCTTCCTCGCCGGCGAACTCCTCGCGCTCGGCAAGGCTTGCCACCTCTGCTGCCTCTGCCTCCTCCACGGTGAACCCAAACTCACCCGCGGCAGCGGCTGCCGCCGCCTCCTCCAGCCTGGTGGCGATGCACTGCATCTCATCATCGGTGGTGTCGCGGGTGAGGCTCTTCTGTTCATCAGCGCGGACCGGCACTTCTACCAAGCCGTCAAAGAAATCCCGCATGACGTCATCTGCAGGCTCTTGCCAAGTCGGGACGATGCCGTGCGAAGAGTTGTTGCACAACGAAACGACCCTCCTCGGCAACATGAATGGATGTTGAGGATCGCGCTTGAACAGCTCCAGGAGCATTGCATCCAGCTCCAGGATGGTGAAGTTGAAGTTGAGGCCCAGGCGCAGCCTCATGATTTCCGCTGAGTTCTGAAACTCCCAGGCGGGTCTCCTCCTCTCCTGCAGGGGGGGCGATGCGACGGCGAAGAAAATCTGCGCCAACGGCACCTACGGTGAGCCCGGCAAGCCTGAGGCATAGGATCCGGGTGACGGAAATCTTCAGCCTGTCGTCTTTCGGGGCCACGTTGCTCCAGTCATTGCCACGCACTATTGGGGCTTGGCGCAGGGCAGTAAATGGCTGCGGGTTCTCCTCGACAATCCAGCACCACTCTGCTCTCCATTCCTCCCACTTGCTGCGGAGCTCTCCCTCTAGATAGGCTTCCTTCTTGCCGACTCTCGAGATCCAAGCAATTCCGCTGACAAGGGGCTCCCCTCTCTCGACTCGGGGCATAAAGAAGTGGCGGAAAAGGGCTACGTTTGGATGGACTCCGACAAAGTTTTCGCAGAGATGTGCGAAAACTGCCATGGTCAGAACGGCGTTGGGGGTGAAGTCAAGGAGGCGGAACCCGTAGGTGTTCATGACGTCACAGAAGAATTCAGAGAAGGGCGGGCAGAGCCCACAGTAGAAGAAAAGCGCGAAGAAAGTATAGCCATTTGGAGCCAGTTCCGAAGCGGTAGCGGGGAGTACCTTCGTGCGCGGATGCGCTCGCGTCTCCGTCGACCAGAAGAGATAGTAGTACTCCCTCAGCTCCTTTGCGTCAAGCTGAGGAGGGAAGATGGCCCGCTCCTTTCACAGCGCCGCGAGCCGCTGCGCCTCGGCCGACTTCACGCCCTTCCCCTTGCCGGCTTTCGGAGCCATGGCGGAGGTGGTGGGGGAGATTGACGGCGTTGGTGGTGCTGGTGGCAATGGGGGGCGGAGCGCTGCTCTCTTTCGGCTTCGGGAAGAAGCGGGGAGCGGCGGAGATTTGTGAAAATGGAGTAGCAACCGGCGAGATGGGCGAACTGCCCCTGTTTCCCCTGCTTATAAAGGGGGAGGGGGCGGACGTTTCGTCCTTCCAAATAAAGAAACCACCCGTGTTCTCCCCCACGATGCCGCATTCGACGCGTGCCGTTGGGGGAGGGCGCGGTGGATACGGAGTAAGATACGGCATGACCCAGGCCGCGCGTGCCCGTGCCCTGTTTTGGGCCTGGCCCAACAGCGCTCGGCACCGTGTGTGGCCCAGGCCCGAGGGCTCCTATCGGTGTACTAGAGTAGGGGTCCCCTAGTATCCCGAACTTGTGCACGGGTAGTCGCAGCGCCCCGTGGCAAGGCTTGCCGGGTGACCGCCAAGGCCCTCCGTGGTTCCTTTGTAGCCATTCAAGATCAAAGTATTTATGCCAAGGAGACAAGGCCCCGGCAAGAGGAGCTTGCCGGGAAGGCCAACCAAGGCATCACAAGGAACTTGCCGTGACGCGCCGCGCGTCCCGGCAAGGCCCGGTGAGCGACAAGCTTCCGGGCGCGTCAAGACAGCGACCGCGGCAAGGCGCTTGCCGCGGCAAGCAACCACTCTGTACCCACGCTCCAGCACATCCACCAACGTGTCGCCTTGGGGCCTTTCCAGGTGCGCGTGGCGGGAGGCTGTGCAGCCAGCGGTGCGCGGTGGCAAGCAGCGCTGACAAGATAGCCATCGTGGCAAGCGGTGGCGTCCCTGACGGTCCTTTTTGCACTATTTGGGCGACGCAGACGGGCAATTAATGCCTTTGTCCCCTGCCGTCAGGGTTAGGTAGGATACACTGTACAAGTAGTTGTACCAACCGCAATTCCTTTTCCATTTTTGCCCTTGTCTATGTTGCCACCTGTCGGAGACCCCTTGAGCGTATAAAAGGAGGCCCATGCGCAACGTAGAGGGGGGTTCGAAACCAGAAAACACTCAAGCTCGGTCTCGTGTGTACTGTAGCACTCAGCGCACCCGAGCAAGAACTCAATACAATCAGACAAGCAGCAGTAGGAGTGTTATCTCTCCGGAGAGCTCTGAAGCTGGGTAAACTGCTCGTGTGTTTCGCCTCGATCTGCTCTTCGTGCAATCTCCGCCCCCCGCCGAACCGAAAGGGACCCGGTCCGCCGGTCCCATAGGTGTTTGTGGATCAGCTTCCCCGACAGCGGGCCGCTGAGCTTGCATATGATCTCCGATCAAGACGACCCAAATATCAAACTTGTGCCCCTCAATGATGCGAACAACTCTCATGTTGATTACTTTTTCAAATAAGGCCATCTTGAATACTCCTCGAGGTCATCTTTACCTTCCAGTCGGACTCGGTCTTACAGTAGACTGGACTATCCGAGTCTCGTAGTGAACTTGTAGGCCATATACTATCTCTGCTGATGATTACTCCAAAACCAATGTTTACCGTATTAACGATATGCATAACTTCTGCATTGAACACTTCTTCATCCGAGGTCATCTTGATAAACTTTCGGACATGTTCAGTTTCACTCGGATTCGAGCTCATCCACTCAGATATTAGAGACTTTCACTCGGGCCATCCGACTGGACTTTTTCACTCGGAAAACAATCTTTCACTCGGAAGACTATATTTTCACTTGGAAAGCAATATCTTACTTGATCGGCCAGTTTTCGTTCCGATGGTAATCTTTTCACTCGGAATATTTTCACCTCGAGGACAATTTCACTCGGATGACAATATTTTTATTCGGATAATAATAAGTTCATCCGGTCAGCAAACTTCCACTCGGCCGGTAAATTTTCACTCGGATGATAAGCTTTTTATCAATCGGTAAGTTTTTACTCGAAAGTTAAGCTTTTCACTCGACCGGTAAGTTTTCACTCGGACGGCAAGCTTTTCACTCGATCGAAAACATAGCCTGATCTTGATTTGTCTCCTCAGGTCCCATACGTCCTCAGATTAAGACGAATTATATATGAAAATCGATCGGCTCGACGAGACGAAACTTTTATGTGTTAAAGGTTTTTCGATTCAAGGCCGTCTTGAGGGACGAATTGCTCACGCATTGCATCAAACACTCATCAACATATGTCTGGTGTCAAGCGTAATATTTTGGTCTCTGGCCTATCCAAACCATATTGACTGTAACTTTTGCATACGAACTCGGATTAAGATGATTCATATATGAAAATCAATTGCCTCGACGAGAAGAAGACAATTCCTTTAGAGTGCTCCTTCATCTGAGGTTATTTTGAGGGCGTAATCGGCCGAAAAGCACTTAGAACACTAAATTTTGTCACTTGTAGTACAACTTCGGCCACTGAGATGATGTCGAATGGCGATAGCCTAAATATCAAAGTTATTCCACTCGACGTTGTGAAACTTTCTCATGCTGAAAACCCTTTCACTCTGTATCTTGCCAAAATCAGGCGTCAACAACCTTAATGAGCGTATTCTGAAGTTCAGTGACCGTATTACGCTTTTTGCTTGAAATACACTGACAATCTCTGTATTTATCTCTTCTCTCGCTCTCTCTGTGGATCCAAGTAGGCCAACATGCCAGTGCCTAAATTGGCGAACGCCACCCCGATATTATTGTACTAGTTTCGTAAGAGTGAACAAGCATTCACGTCTACTGTACAAACTGTAGATATGAGTTACAAATGCTATGAAGACGAATACAAATATTTGAATCCACTTTATGTCTGCTACCTCTTGAGCACTGCGTTGGATTTCCCCGAAGGGGAGAGGATGATGCAGCAAAGCAGCGTTAGTATTTCCCTCAGTTTTTGAGAACCAAGGTATCAATCCAGTAGGAGACCACGCACAAGTCCCTCGTACCTACACAAAACGATAACTCCTCGCAACCAACGCGATTAGGGGTTGTCAATCCCTTCACGGTCACTTACGAGAGTGAGATATTGATAGAGATGATAAATAATATTTTTGGTATTTTTGATAGATAGATGCAAAGTGAAAAGTAAAAGTAAAAGTAAAAACAAAGCAAGTAATAAAGTAATGGAGATTGGTATGATGAGAATAGACCCGGGGGCCATAGGTTTCACTAGTGGCTTCTCTCGAGAGCATAGATATTCTACGGTGGGTGAACAAATTACTATTGAGCAATTGACAGAATTGAGCAGAGTTATGAGTATATCTAGGTATGATCAAGTATATAGGCATCACGTCCGAGACAAGTAGATCGAAACGATTCTGCATCTACTACTATTACTCCACTCATGGACCGCTATCCAGCATGCATCTAGAGTATTAAGTTAAAAACAGAGTAACGCCTTAAGCAAGATGACATGATGTAGAGGGATAAATTCATGCAATATGATAAAAACCCCATCTTGTTATCCTCGATGGAAACAATACAATACGTGCCTTGCTGCCCCTTCTGTCACTGGGAAAGGACACCGCAAGATTGAACCCAAAGCTAAGCACTTCTCCCATTGCAAGAACTACCAATCTAGTTGGCCAAACTAAAAGGATAATCCGAAGAGACTTTCAAAGATAACTCAATCATACATAAAAGAATTCAGAGAAGATTCAAATATTGTTCATAGATAAACTGGATCATAAACCCACAATTCATTGGTCTCAACAAACACACCGCAAAAAGAAGATTACATCGAATAGATCTCCACGAGAGAGGGGGAGAACATTGTATCTAGATCCAAAAAGAGAGAAGAAGCCATCTTGCTACTAGCTATGGACCCGAAGGTCTGAAGTAAACTACTCACACTTCATTGGAGGGGCTATGGTGTTGATGTAGAAGCCCTCCATGGTGGACGCCCCCTCCGATGGAGCTCCGGAACAGGCCCCAAGATGGCATCTCGTGGATACAGAAGGTTGTGGCGGTGGAATTAGATTTTTGGCTCCTTGTTCTGATCGTTTAGGGATACGTAGGTATATATAGGAGGAAGGAGTACGTCGGTGGAGTAACAGGGGGGCCACGAGGCAGGGGGCGCGCCCTAGGGGGGGCGCCCCCCACCCTCGTGACCGCCTCTATTACGTCTTGGAGTAGGGTCCAAGTCTCCTGGATCACGTTCTGTGAGAAAATCACGTTCCCGAAGGTTTCATTATTGGACTCCGTTTGATATTGCGTTTCTTCAAAACCTTGAAATAGGCAAAAAAATAGCAATTCTGGGCTGGGCCTCCGGTTAATAGGTTAGTCCCAAAAATAATATAAAAGTGGAAAATAAAGCCCAATATAGTCCAAAACAGTAGATAAAGTAGCATTGAGCAATCAAAAATTATAGATACATTGGAGACGTATCAGGCATCCCCAAGCTTAATTCCTGCTCGTCCTCGAGTAGGTAAATGATAAAAAAGAATTTTTGATGCGGAGTGATACTTTGGCATAATTTCATGTAAATCTTCTTAATTGTGGCATGAATATTCAGATCCAAAAGATTCAAGACAAAAGTTCATATTGACACAAAAATAATAATACTTCAAGCATACTAATCAAAGCAATCATGTCTTCTCAAAATAGCATGGCAAAAGAAAGTTCATCCCTACAAAATCATATAGTTAGGCTATGCTTCATTTTCGTCACACAAAGATGTTCCCAGCTTCTATACCCCCGATGACAAGCCAAGCAATTGTTTCGTACTTAAATAATCTCAAACGTTTTCAATCTTCACGCAATACATGAGCATGAGCCATGGATATAGCACTATGGGTGGAATAGAATATGATGATGGGGATTGTGTGGAGAAGACAAAAAAGGAGAAAGTCTCACATTGACGAGGATAATCAACGGGCTATGGAGATGCCCTTTAATTGATGTCAACATAAGGATTAGGGATTGCCATGCAAGGGATGCACTAGAGCTATGAATGCTCAACAAAAGAAAACTAGTGGGTGTGCATCCAACTCGCTTGCTCACGAAGACCTAGGGCATTTGAGGAAGCCCATCGTAGGAATATACAAGTCAAGTTCTATAATGAAAAATTCCCACTAGTATAAAAAGACAACTTATGAGACTCACTACATGAAGAACAAGGTGCTACTTTGAAGCACAATATATGAGACTCACTACATGAAGAACAAGGTGCTACTTTGAAGCACAAGTGTGGAAAAAGAGATAGTAGCATTGCCCTTTTTATTTATTTTCTCTCTCTTTTTTTTGGGCCGTTCTTTTTTTTTCTTTTGGCCTTTCTCTGTTTTTAATTATTTGGGCAATGCTCTTATAATGATGATCATCACACTTCTATTGATTACAACATAAGGATTACAACTCGAAACTTAGAACAAGATATGACTCTATATGAATGCCTCCGGCGGTGTACCGGGATGATGCAATGAATCAAGAGTGACATGTATGAAAAATAATGCATGGTGGCTTTGCCACAAATACGATGTCAACTACATGATCATGCAATGGCAATATGACAATAGTAATGTATGCCATGATGATGATGATGGAAGTTGCATGGCAATATATCTCGGAATGGCTATGGAAATGCCATGATAGGTTGGTATGGTGGCTGTTTTGAGGAAGATATAAGGAGGTTTATGTGTGATAGAGCGTATCGTATCACGGGGTTTGGATGCACCGGTGAAGTTTGCAACAACTCTCAAGGTGAGAAAGGGCAATGCACGGTACCGAAGAGGCTAGCAAAGGCGGAAAGATGAGAGTGCGTATAATCCATGGACTCAACATTAGTCAAAAGAACTCATATAATTATTGCAAAAATTTAGAAGTCATCAAAAATCAAGTACCATGCGCATGCTCCTAGGGGGATAGATTGGTAGGAAAAGACCATCGCTCGTCCCCAACCGCCACTCATAAGGATGCACAAGCCAGGTACACTTCATGTTTCAAATTTGTTACACAACTTTGACCATACATTCATGCTACGGGACTTGTAAACTTCAACAGAAGCATTTCTCAAATTCAAAATTACTCAACTAGCACGACTTTGATATTGTCACCTCCATGTCTCAAAACAATTATCAAGCATCAGACTTATCTTAGTATTCAATTCACTCAAAAGAAAGTTTCACATATCTTGAATACCAAGTATATTAACATTAAGCAAATTACCATGCTATTAACAACTCTCAAAATATCTAAGTGAAGCATGAGAGATCAATAGTTTCTTTAAAACAAATCCACCACCGTGCTCTAAAAGATCTAAGTGAAGCACCAGAGCAAAAATTATCACGCTCAAAAGTTATAAGTGAAGCACTATGAGCAAAACTATCAAGCTCAAAAGATATAAGTGAAGCACATAGAGTATTCTAACAAATTCCAATTCATGTATGGATCTCTCAAAAGGTGTGTACAGCAGGGATGAATTTGGTAAACTAACAAGCAAAGACGCAAATAATACAACATGCTCCAAGCAAAACACATATCATGTGGTGAATAAAAATATAGCTCCAAGTAAATTACCGATGGAAGTGGACGAAAGAGGGGATGCCTTCCGGGGCATCCCCAAGCTTTAACTTTTTGGTGTCCTTGGATTATCTTGGGGGTTCCATGGGCATCCCCAAGCTTAGGCTCTTTCCACTCCTTGTTCCATAATCCATCAAAAGAATTCACCCAAAACTTGAAAACTTCACAACACAAAACTCAATAGAAATCTTGTGAGCTCCGTTAGAGAAAGAAAACAAAAGACTACTTCAAGGTAATGTAATGAACTCATTATTTATTTATATTGGTGTTAAACCTACTGTATTCCAACTTCTCTATGGATTATAAACTATTTTACTAGCCATAGATTCATCAAAATAAGCAAACAACACACGCAAAAAAGAATCTGTCAAAAACAGAACAATCTGTAGTAATCTGTAACTAATGCAAAGTTCTGGAACTCTAAAAATTCTGCCAAAATAGGAAGTCCTGGAAAATTTATTTATTGATCAGCAGCAAAAATTATCGTCGCAAAATCACGTACCTGTGATTTAACAAAATTATATCCGTGCGCGCAAAGTTTATGTTTTTCAGCAGAATCAAATCAACTATCATCGTAGGTTATCCTATAGGTTCTACTTGCCACAAACACTAATTAAGACATAAAACCACATCCAAACAGAGGCTAGATGGATTATTTATTCCTAAACAGAAGAAAAAACAAAAACCAAAAATAAAATTGGGTTGCTTCCCAACAAGCGCTATCGTTTAACGCCCATAGCTAGGCATAAAAGCAAGGATAGATCTAGGTATTGCCATCTTTGGTAGGCAATCCATAAGTAGCTCTCATGATAGATTCATATGGTAATTTTATTTTCTTTCTATGGAAGTGTTCCATGCCCTTTTTTAAGGGAAATTGGAATCTAATATTCCCTTCCTTCATATCAATAATTGCACCAATCGTTCTAAGGAAAGGCCTACCAAGAATAATAGGACATGAAGGATTGCAATCTATATCAAGAACGATAAAATCTACGGGCACATAATTCCTATTTGCAACAATAAGAACATCATTAATTCTTCCCATAGGCTTTTTAATAGTGGAATCCGCAAGATGCAAGTTTAGAGAGCAATCATCGAAGTCACAAAAATCTAGCAAATAACACAAAGTTTTGGGAATAGTAGAGACACTAGCACCCAAATCACACAAAGCATGAAACTCATAATCTTTAATTTTAATTTTAATAGTAGGTTCCCACTCATCATAGAGTTTTCTAGGGATAGAAACTTTCAACTCAAGTTTTTCTTCATAAGATTGCATCAAGGCATCAACAATGTGTTCGGTAAAGGCCTTATTTTGACTATAAGCATGAGGAGAAACTAGCACAGATTGCAACAAGGAAATACAACCAATTAAAGAGGAACTTTCATAATTAAATTCCTTGAGATACAAAATAGTGAGTTTAGCAATATCTAGGTTTTTATTTCTTTCAATCCCATTTTTATCAAATTCATCATCAAGATCTAGAAACTCCGAATTCTTAGAACGCCTTCTAGGTAAAGGAAGATCATATTCAGTTTCATCAAGATTCATATTGAAAAACAAAGATTTAATGGGGGACACATCAATAACTTTTAGATCTTCATCTTGATTTTCATAGGAATTGGAAGAACACGCTTTAATAAAGACATCTTTTGAAGCACGCATCCTAGCGGTTCTTTCTTTGCACTCATCAATGGAAATTTTCATGGCTTTGAGAGACTCATTGATATCATGATTAGGAGGAATAGATCTAATCTTTAAAGAATCAATTTCAAGAGAAATTCTATCAACATTCCTAGCCAAATCATCAACTTTAAGCAATTTCTCTTCAAGCAAAGCATTAAAATTCTTTTGTGAATTTATAAACTCTTTAACACTACTCTCAAATTCAGAGGGCATATTATTCAAATTTCCATAAGAGTTGTTGTAGGAATTTCCATGATTATTAGAAGGATTACTAGGATAAGGCCTAGGATTAAAATTCCCTCTATACGTGTTGTTTCCAAAACTATTCCTACCAACAAAATTCACATCCATAGATTCATTATTATTCTCAAGCAAAGTAGACAAAGGCATATCATTGGGATCAAGAGGAGTATTTTTAGTAGCAAACATCTTCATAAGTTCATCCATCTTTTCACTCAAAACATTGAGTTCTTCTATAGCATGCACTTTTTTACTAGAAGATCTTTCGGTGTGCCATTGAGAATAATTAACCATAATATTATCAAGAAATTTTGTAGCATCTCCTAACGTAATTTCCATAAACATGCCTCCCGCGGCCGAAGCTAAAAGATTTCTAGAAGCAAAATTCAATCCGGCATAAAATTTTTGTATGATCATCCAGAAATTCAAACCATGAGTAGGGCAATTGCGAAGCATCAATTTCATTATTTCCCAAGATTGGGAAACATGCTCATGATCAAGTTGTTTAAAATTCATAATATCGTTCCTAAGAGTGATGATCTTAGCGGGAGGAAAATACTTAGAGATAAAAGCATCTTTGCACTTGTTCCAAGAATCAATACTATTTTTAGACAAAGACGAAAACCAAACTTTAGCACGATCTCTAAGTGAAAACGGAAATAACTTCAATTTGACAATATTGTTATCCATATCTTTCTTCTTTTGCATATCACACAAATCAACAAAATTGTTTAGATGAGTAGCGGCATCTTCACTAGGAAGGCCGGCAAATTGATCTTTCATAACAAGATTCAGCAAAGCGGTATTGATTACACAAGACTCATCATTATTAAGAAGAGCAATCAGAGTACTAAGGAAATCATTATTATTGGTATTCGAGAAGTCACACAATTTGGTATTATCTTGTGCCATGGCAAAAAGTAATCCAACACACAAGCAAACAGAAAGGTAACAGGAAAAGGCAAACGGGAAAGAGAGGAGGAGATTGGGAAAGAGAGGGCGAATAAAACGGGAAGGGTGAAGTGGGGGAGAGGAAAGCGAGAGGCAAATGGCAAATAATGTAATGTGAGAGATAGGGATTGTGATGGGTACTTGGTATGGTTGACTTGCTCGCGTGAGCCTCCCTGGCAACGGCGCCATAAATTCTTCTTGCTACCTCTTGAGCACTGCGTTGGATTTCCCCGAAGAGGAGAGGATGATGCAGCAAAGTAGCATAAGTATTTCCCTTAGTTTTTGAGAACCAAGGTATCAATCCAGTAGGAGACCACGCACAAGTCCCTCGTACCTACACAAAACGATAGCTCCTCGCAACCAACACGATTAGGGGTTGTCAATCCCTTCACGGTCACTTACGAGAGTGAGATCTTGATAGAGATGATAAATAAATTTTTGGTATTTTTGATAGATAGATGCAAAGTGAAAAGTAAAAGGCAAAGTAAAAACAAAGCAAGTAATAAAGTAATGGAGATTGATATGATGAGAATAGACCCGGGGGCCATAGGTTTCACTAGTGGCTTCTCTCACATAGATATTTTACGTTGGGTGAACAAATTACTGTTGAGAAATTGACAGAATTGAGCATAATTATGAGTATATCTAGGTATCATCATGTATATAGGCATCATGTCTGAGACAAGTAGATCGAAACGATTCTTCATCTACTACTATTACTCCACTCATCGACAACTATCCAGCATGCATCTAGAGTATTAAGTTAAAAACAGAGTAACGCCTTACGCAAGATGACATGATGTAGAGGGATAAATTCATGCAATATGGTAAAAATCCCATCTTGTTATCCTCGATGGCAACAATACAATACGTGCCTTGCTTCCCCTTCTGTCACTGGGAAAGGACACCGCAAGATTGAACCCAAAGCTAAGCACTTCTCCCATTGCAAGAACTACCAATCTAGTTGGCCAAACCAAAAGGATAATTCAAAGAGACTTTCAAAGATAACTCAATCATACATAAAAGAATTCAGAGAAGATTCAAATATTGTTCATAGATAAACTGGATCATAAACCCACAATTCATCGGTCTCAACAAACACACCGCAGAAAGAAGATTACATCGAATAGATCTCCACGAGAGAGGGGGGGGAACATTGTATTGAGATCCATAAAGAGAGAAGAAGCCATCTAGCTACTAGCTATGGACCCGAAGGTCTGAAGTAAACTACTCACACTTCATCGGAGGGGCTATGGTGTTGATGTAGATGCCCTCCGTGGTGGATGCCCCCTCCGGTGGAGCTCCGGAACAGGCCCCAAGATGGGATCTCGTGGATATAGAAGGTTGCGGCGGTGGAATTAGGTTTTTGGCTCCCTGTTCTGATCGTTTGGGGATACATAGGTATATATAGGAGGAAGGAGTACGTCGGTGGAGCAACAGGGGGGCCACGAGGCAGGGGGGCGCACCCTAGGGGGGCGCCCCCCACCCTCGTGACCGCCTCTGTTACGTCTTGGAGTAGGGTCCAAGTCTCGTAGATCACGTTCTATGAGAAAATCACATTCCCGAAGGTTTCATTCCGTTTGGACTCCGTTTGCTATTCCGTTTCTTCGAAACACTGAAATAGGCAAAAAACAGCAATTCTGGGCTGGGCCTCCGGTTAATAGGTTAGTGCCAAAAATAATATAAAAGTGGAAAATAAAGCCCAATATAGTCCAAAACAGTAGATAAAGTAGCATGGAGCAATCAAAAATTATAGATACATTGGAGACATATCAATGTCCAATTTCTCTTTGTAGGCCCTCCAAAAGTACATCTCTACACATTCTCGCATGTTACATCTAACAACTATGCAAGACAACACTACTACTATACTCTAACACAATAAATCGTATGTGTTTTCAGTTTTACTAGATCTCATATTGTTACTTAATTATTCAGTTTGTATACATTAAAATCGCCTTTGAAATGTATGGCTAGTATCATCTACCACGCGGGAAAAATGTCGCCCTTGCCTATTTAATCGGGTTTGTATCGATGGATCGTGCGAAACATCAAAACTATAGTAGTACTATAGTACAAGTAACAGTTCACTGGGCCACCGTGTCGTGTACTCATCCGTCGTAAGAGTGGAGTGCTCGTTTTCATAAATGTTCTAGTCCCTTTCTCCGACATGTGGGACATCAAGCAACCGGGTCCATGTGCCATACCAAAATAACAGTGCAGAGCAGCAGGGGTGAAGCACCCCAGTCGTCGCGCCGGTGTAGTAATGAGCAACGAGGCATTAAATCACAAAGCTGCACCTTTCCCGTAGTTAAGTTGGAGTGATGAAGTAATAATGCTAAAAAATAAGTTGGATGGACGAAGCAACCATCAGTTCACTCTTTTCTGAATCCGCTTCTCCCTCATCTTCTTCAAGTTAACCACGTGTTGCTTCTGCCATTGTTCTGCCACATGTTGGATGCAAATCGGCTTGGTAAAGCACTGGCATGTGGGACCGTGATGAACCACAAGTATAGGGGATCTATCGTAGTCCTTCAATAAGTAAGAGTGTCGAACCCAACGAGGAGCAGAAGGAAATGACAAGCGGTTTTCAGTAAGGTATTCTCTGCAAGCACTGAAATTGTAGGTAACAAATAGTTTTGTGATAGGATAATTTGTAACAGGTAACAAGAAATGAAAGTAAATAAGGTGCAACAAGGTGGCCCAATCCTTTTTGTTGCAAAGGACAAGCCAAGAAAATTTCTTATAATGAGAGAAGCGCTCCCAAGGACACATGGGAATTATCGTCAAGCTGGTTTTCATCACGCTCATATGATTCGCGTTCGGTACTTTGATAATTTGATATGTGGGTGGACCGGTGCTTGGGTACTGAACTTTCTTGGACAAGCATCCCACTTATGATTAACCCCTATTGCAAGCATACACAACTACAAAAGAAGTTGGTAAACCTAACCATAGCATGAAACTAGTGGATCCAAATCAGCCCCTTACGAAGCAACGCATAAACTAGGGTTTAAGCTTCTGTCAGTCTAGCAACCCATCATCTACTTATTACTTCCCAATGCCTTCCTCTAGGCCCAAATAATGGTTAAGTGTCATGTAGTCGACATTCACATAAAACCACTAGAGGAGAGACAACATACATCTCATCAAAATATCAAACGAATACCAAATTCACATGACTACTAATAGCAAGACTTCACCCATGTCCTCAGGAACCAACGTAACTACTCACAAAGCATATTCATGTTCATGATCAGAGGAGTATTAATATGCATTAAGGATCTGAACATATGATCTTCCACAAAATAAACCAATTAGCATCAATTACAAGGAGTAATCAACACTACTAGTAACCCACAGGTACCAATTTGTGGTTTTGATACAAGATTGGATACAAGAGATGAACTAGGGTTTTGAGAGGAGATGGGGCTGGTGAAGATGTTGATGGAGATTGACCCCCTTCTGATGAGAGGATCGTTGGTGATGACGATGGTGATGATTTCTACCTCCCGGAGGGAAGTTTCCCCGGCAGAACAGCTCCACCAAGGTTCCGCCTCGTGGCGGCGGAGTCTCGTCCCGTAAGCTTGCTTATGGATTTTTCCAGGGTAGAAGACTTCATATAGCAGAAGATGGGCACCGGAGGGCCACCAGGGGGCCCACGAGACAGGGGGCGCACCCCCACCCTCGTGACCAGGGTCTGGGCCCCCTTTGGTACTTTCTTTGCTCAATAATTCTTATTAATTCCAAAAATGACTTTCATGGAGTTTCAGGACTTTTGGAGCTGTGCAGAATAGGTTTCCAACATTTGCTCCTTTTCCAGCCCAGAATCCCACCTGCCGGCACTAGTAGAAAAAGGGTCAAATGTGAAGGACAATAGTGTCGGTTGGAATTTCAGCCGGCACTAATGTGTACACTAGTGCCGGTTCGTGGCGGCGGTCAATAGCACCGGTTCGTGGCGAACCTTTAGTACCGGTTCATGCCACGAACCGGTACTAAAGAGGTTGTGTCAGCCTGCGGTCAGGCTATGGCCCCACCACCACCATTTAGTGCCGGTTCGTACCACGAACCGGTACTAATGAGGTTATGGCAAGCTGTTTTTTAGTCCCACCTCACGAAGTGAGAGGGACTAGGAGCGGTTTATATGCCCTGAGTGTAGAGACGATGAAGAAGAGGCTCAATGCTCACGTTGCTTAGCTTCAAGCCTTCAGGAATACGGTAGACTGCATGGAGCTATGCGCAATGCAGTTTACACTATTCCGAATGGCTTGAAGCAAATTAACGAGCATTGCACCTCTTTTTTATTTTTAATAACTTATTACAACTCCGGACTTCTTCTGTTATGGCAAAAACTAATTGCACGTCGACATTTCTTTTTTTTAAGTTATAACTCCAGACTTTGACCATCAAGTTTTGCAGAAAAGAAAAAATAGCAGAAAAGAAGAAAAACTATAGCTGAAAAGAAAAAAACAAAATAAAAAAACTACTCAGAAATAAATAGAAGAAAATAAATATAGCAGAAAAGAAAAAACTATTCAGAAATAAATAGAAGAAAAAATAAAGCAGAAAAGAAAAAAAATTATATTTGCTATTTTTCAATCATTTCCAAAATGACCATGAAATTGAAAATCACTACAAAATGAACTCTGAAAATGTTGAATTTTGGCAAACTAGATGAAAAACTACTCACAAATAAATAGAAGAAAATAAATATAACAGAAAAGAAAAAACTATATAAAAAACTACGCAGAAATAAGAAGAAGAAGAAGAAGAAGAAGAAGGAGAAGAAGAAGAAGAGGAGGAGGAGGAGGAGC
>NC_057804.1:229378599-229379227 GCF_018294505.1 Triticum aestivum | reverse complement strand
AAAAAACTATTCAGAAATAAATAGAAGAAAAAAATAAAGCAGAAAAGAAATAACTATATAAATAATTACTCAAAAATAAATAGAAGAAAGTAAATAATGCAGAAAAGAAAGAAATTTATAATAAACATGTTGGGGCGCTGCCCGGTGGGCCTGCCAGACCTTGGGTGTGCAAATACATACCCAGTAGGGCCAGCAGGCTCACAGGGCAGCGCGCCCAAATTAGGCCCAGAAGCCTGCTATATAGAGGAGTTCGAAAGGGCAGCCACGGCTGGGTTTATAAACCAGTGTGGCTGCCCTTCGCTCGGCGAGGTGGGACTAAACGTAGCGCATAGCGGGTGGCAGCGCACGGGCATTAGTACCGGTTGGAGGCTCCAACCGGTACTAATGTGTTGCCCTTTAGTACCGGTTGGAGCGACCAACCGGTACTAAAGGCCCACGTTTCCCGCCGCTTGGGCTGGCAAAAATTGGCCTTTAGTACCGGTTGGTGGCTCCAACCAGTACTAAAGGCTCCCCCTATATATACTCCACATACGAAAAATCAGTTATCGTCGCCACTTCGTTCCACTTCTCGCGCGAGACATCGATCTAGTAGATGCCGCCGCCGCCGCGCCACCGTGCCGTCGCCCTC
>NC_057804.1:229067507-229072350 GCF_018294505.1 Triticum aestivum | reverse complement strand
TTTAAACTTCAAAAATTCATATCAATTCAACCGTAGCTCAGATTAAAATAATTTATATATGAAAAATTATCAGAAAAATGCAACCTTTCCATCTGAACTAGTTTCATGCATGAAAAACCAACTTATACATGCTGAATATGGGAAAACACATTATGGCATATATAAGAGACCTAATTTAGAAATGCATTTGAACCTTTGGTTCAAATGGACTTCAAACCAATTGAACACTAGTTGCATTAGCTCAACAGCATCACATCTACATGCCATGTTCATGCATCATATTGTTGCATATGATTGTGTATTGATTGCCGGCACCGTTCCTTCTCGATAGGTCCTGCTCCGGAGACGTTCCAGAGTACCTATCTGTGAAGCAGTGCCTCCCTTGTTGATTTACCAGGCAAGCAACCCCCCTTGTTCATTTCGATAAAACCCTACTCTCTCGCTCCTGCTCTCAGTTATTGCATTAGGACAACAACGATTCATCTGCTACTTTGTGCTGCGGTAGTTGAACCCATTCCTCTGCATGACCTGTCATTGCCACAGTAAATAGTTGAAACCCACTAGCATGTGTAGGAGTTGATTGAAGCCACTGATGTGTTCCTACCATGCTATGCCTGCTATTGCTTAGAGTTGTGTCAGGTCTGATTCATTGGGAATGAATTGGAGTGTCACGATATGTTCTAATGCTGAGAGTGAAGTGTGTGAACACGATTAGGTAAAGGTAGCGGTGAGAGGCCATGTAGGAGTACATGGTGGGTTGTCTCGCTGGAACCGTCCTTAAGCACTGAGTTCTATGTATGTTGTCCAATGACTCGATACTACCACACATTGGAATGCTTAAGTGCCCCTATTGACTTATTAACCAACTTGGTCTCTGTCCAGGAGTCGCAACTAGTTTCTGGTGTTTGTAGGTAGTGCTATTTTTCTACCAAGTGGCACCCGGCAGGGTGGGCTTGGGACAGACTAGGCACACGTGGCACGGTGTACCGAGTGGCACCCGGTTGGTGGGCTCAGGAACCCTGCTCACATCGTTTGGGGCCGTGAGCGACACCCCGGCCGGATCTCCTTGCGGATGGAACCCGAATAGGCGATAAACCTGGACTAGAGTCTTGTGTGGTTAGTCAGGTCGTGGCCGACACCCTCGCCAGGCATCCGCTTGAAGGTTGCCGAGGTACATGACGTGTACATGGCGGTAAGTGGCGAGAGCGTGTGTGAAGAAGTACACCCCTGCAGGGTTAACATGATCTATTCGAATAGCCGGGTCCGCGGTTATGGACTTCTTGGATGCTTACATGGTACATAGACAACTTGAAGTGGATACTATAAAATGCTCAAGACAAGTGTGAGTGCTATGGATGGCCTTCTCGTAGGGAGACGGGGATGAATCCATAGTAGTGTATTGTATGGTGATTAGAGGACTCGTGTTTGTTGTTTCACCTCAAGAGTTTCTGGTAGTCGTAGAATAGGATAGCCACAGAGTCAAAGCTGGCTTGCTGCAACTAAACCCCACATTACCCTCTTGATACAAATGCATGTATGATAGGATCTGATGTAAGTCTTGCTGAGTACCTTTGTACTCATGTTGCTTTATTTATGTTTTTGCAGCGGAGACTTCGGTCTTACTAGGGTTCTCATGGACTTCGACTAGTAGCTAGTACCTCAGCTACGATCTTGATCGGTTGTTGTAGATAGTCAGGCTCTTCAGCCTTTTTCATTTGTAGATGTCTGTACCCAGACATGTAACGCTTCCGCTTGTTGCTTGTATGCTCTGTATGATGGGTCTAGTGACCCCTGTTTGCAGTAATTGCTATGACGGCTCTTCTGAGCCTTTATCTATATGAGTTGTTGAGTTATGCTGTGATGCCATGTTGTACAGCACATACCTGCATGTTATGCGTACGTGTAATGTGTATTGCTATGTGTGGGATCTGACTATCTAGTTGTTTATTCTTAGTAGCCTCTCTTACCGGGAAATGTCTCCTAGTGCTTCCACTGAGCCCTGGTAGCTTGCTACTGCTCCGGAACACTTAGGCTGGCCGGCATGTGTCCTTCTTCGATCCTGTGTCTGTCCCTTCGGGGAAATGTCACGCGATGAATACCGGAGTCCTGCTAGCCCGCTACAGCCCGGTTCACCGGAGTCCTGTTAGCCCAGTGCTACAGCCTGGATTCACTCGCTGATGACCGACACGTTCGATGCTGGGTCATGAATGCCTGTCCCTGTAAGTTAGTGCCACTTTGGGTTTACGACTAGTCATGTCAGCCCGGGCTCCTTATCATATGGATGCTAGCGACACTATCATATACGTGAGCCAAAAGGCGCAAACGGTCCCGGGCAAAGGTAAGGCGACACCCGTGGGGATACCGTGCGTGAGGCCGCAAAGTGATAGGAGGTGTTACCGGCTAGATCGATGTGATATCGAGTCGGGGTCCTGACACTTGGCGTCTTCCCTGCGTCGATGGCGCCCCTGGCCGCCCGCGCCGGCGTGTCTTGCGGCGGCCGAACCCCCGTAACAGCCGACAGGGGACGGAACGGCGGCTCAACGCCGTTCGGCGCCGCCCAACGCCCCTCTGCCCTCCGCGTGGCCTCATGCATGCCAGCGCATGCCCGTGGCACCGTCACCGTGGCCCGGCAAGCACGGGACGTGCTCACTGCCGCCGACGGGCCCACGCCGCCCTGTTCTATCGAATTCGCCCATAGCACCAAATCCCAGCTCGATTAGCACCTAAACGGAACCGTGGACCTCCACGATGACGCCCAACGTCCTAATTACCCCCGACCAAGCCCTGCGCCGCCGTAACCTTCACCGGAGACCCCCGTTCACGGCCACCGCCTCGGGCCGCCTATAAAAAGGGCCCCCGAGCTCACCCTCGAGCACGCACCACCTCTACACCTCACCAAAGCTCTGCCAAGCCACCCGGAGGACCTCGAGGAGGTCTCCTCCCCCAACTCCGGCCGCCCCGATCCACCTCGGCCTCCACCACGATTCGCTCCGGTGAGGCCGTCTCCGGCGCCCAAACCCCGTCAGTTACTCCCTCTAGCACCCAGTAAGATAACACCAGCATCAATTTGTCCTTCGCAGCACTCTCCGACGAGTCCCTCGACCACCCGAGCCGCCGTCCGCCGGAGCAAAGCTCGCCATCGACGTGGTACTCGCCGGCGACCACCACCACCACCAACCGACGCAGGAAGGTGCCCTGAACACGGAGGTACCCTCCGATCCCCCTGCCTCGCCGTGGATCACCGCCAGCGACCACAGCGTCTCTCAGGCACCGGCGAAATCTGCCGCCCCGTTCGTATATTCAAACCTGACAGGCGGGACCCGCTGTCAGCCTCTCTGTCCTTTCTAAACGAAGCGTTTTCTGAAAACGCCTTCTGCCAAATGCGCTTTCCCTTTGGGCTGGCGTAGTTTCTGCCGAAGCGTTTTCTGTTTTTATAAGGTAGCCCCTGGGAACTTTCTGTTTCATTACAGATGAGTCCCTGGACAAAAACCTTTATAACTTTTAAACAGAAAAGTATTTTTGATTGATTCTTTTTCTGTCCTCTTTAAAATTTTGTCTAGTTTTTTATCAGATTTATTTGAAAAATATTTGGAATACTTTCTGTGCACCCCTTGGTATTTACGATAGTGCATATATTTTCTTTATACCGTAGATACCGAAGGAGGTGACGGAGCCGCGAACTTCACCGAGCTAGGCTCCGACTACTCTGAACCAGGCAAGCATGTTTGAACTTTTGATATGATGAGTGTCTTGGCATGTTTTGCATTTAGTTAGTTTCATGGCATGTTGATGAGCATACCGATGGACGTTATTTTATGCAATGTTGAGGTAAGTGAGTTCGATGATCCATAAGTGGATGGATGTGAGTATGCATGGCCATGTGTTGGCATGAGGATGGGTAAGATGGCAGTGTTGTAGCATGCCAGGCTTATGCCAGACTATGTGACTTCAATGTCGACTCGTATCATTCCAGTTCCTTCCATTCTTCCTTCCTTGTACTACCACAGGTTTTCCGTAAGGAATATGGCTTAGTAAGTTGTAAACCGCTTTCCTGGTACACACCAAAAAGGAGAGGCCGTGATGATGGTTCCATGGCCCTGGATTAAAGCCAGTCATCCGGTCAGGGGGCATGGGTGTTTCCGGTTGGGACCGAGAGGGGGGCACCCCTTAGAGAGCGCGTATATAAATTTGATCCCATGCTATTCGAGATTGTGATCTCCCCGTCTCAAAATTTTTCTTGGACGATGTCTAGGGTTATTCCTAGCATCGAGAGGTAGAATGGGTGTGTACTGGTTAGCTGTGTTTTCTCCTGAAAAACCGTAAACGGAACTAGTCCTTCGGGACTACGGAAATCCATTGGCCGTGGGAAAAATTTTGTACAAACTCTGCAGAGTCATATATTCCTCCAAATCATCTATTCCATGTCCAAGATCGATATTATCTTATCCTGATCAAATGTCAGTTTGGATGACAGAGACTCCAGTGAATCGCATGAGTGCTAAGTCCGGTTAAATGATTATTCCTGTGAATGGACTAACCCATTTATTCTCATAAATTGAATGTTTATTATGAGTATTATTTACTTGTGAATGAAAGCCCTTTGTGCGATGTCGCTCAGACATCCGACTGTGGCATTGTTGTATTTTACTTTCTTTTCAAGCCCTTTATGTGGTGTCGCTAAGACGCCCGACTGTGGCATTTCTTTTAAAGCCCTTTCTGTGATGTCGCCCTGACGTCCGACTGTGGCATTTCTTTTAAAGCCCTTTATGTGGTGTCTCTAAGACGCCCGACTGTGGTATTTCTTTTAAAATCCCTTTCTGTGATGTCGCCCCGACGTCCGACT
>NC_057804.1:229057255-229067169 GCF_018294505.1 Triticum aestivum | reverse complement strand
CCCTTTATGTGGTGTCGCTAAGACGCCCGACTGTGGTATTTCTTTTAAAGCCCTTTCTGTGATGTCGCCCCGATGTCTGATTGTGGCATTTCTTTTAAAACCATTTTTGTGGTGTTGCTAAGACGCCCGATTGTGGTATTTCTTTTAAAGCCCTTTCTGTGATGTCGCCCCGACGTCCGACTGTGGCATTTATTTTAAAGCCCTTTATGTGGTGTCGCTAAGACGCCCGACTGTGGCATCATTTCCTTATATTTATTTGTTCACCTTTCGAGGCGTCGCTTCAGACACCCGATCGGTCTTCATTTATGTTTTGTGGGATTTCAGGCGGACTACCGTAATTTCCCTTTTACTTACCTCGTTATGCTAATTTTTGATTATACATTGGTGAATTAATCATGACGCATTCATGCATGCATTTGTTATATCTTACGTCCGAACTGTCTTGCGAGTACTTTCAAAGTACTCACTGGCTTGTTGATTTGGCCAGATGCTGACGAAGGCGATCTCATGGATGAAGAATTTGATAGCGAGTCCGACGCCTAGAGGAGTCCCAGTCAGTCTCGTACGACCCTGGATTTAGTCACTGTATTATATCCGCTTCCGCTACCAAATAAATTCATCGAGCCTCACCTCGACGCTCGATGAGATGACCATTTTAGAGACTTGTATCTCTCTCCCCGCTGTGTTTTTCCACCACCACCCTATCCTCGAGTCAGTAGTATGCCTCCACACCACCGTGTCATGTCCGCCAATATGTATATTTATTGGCGTGCTTGTAATAATTTTGTTGAACAACCGTAGTTCGACCCTGTAATATATTTTATGCTACTGGCTTATTGTATCAAGAATTTGTCTACCAGTGAGGAGGATTTCTCTCATACTGGACTCAAAAGATTGGTTTCTCAATAAATATTTTTATTAGAAAACCGGTCGTGACAAGCTTGGTACCAGAGCCAGGCTGACTGTAGGAAGCCACTAGGTGCGATCGCTAATTGGTTATTAGCATGATTGAGCCTTTCCATATTTTCTTGATTGTAGTCATTTTCTGTCAGTCAGCATAAATTTATGATTTGACCATGCAGAATTTTTGCCTACTTTTGTAGATGGCCGACAACAGCTGCGAGTCTTAGACCTTCGCCAACGTGCCCGATGGGTTCGTCAAGCTTCTTTCCTTCATCGTTCAGGTCGCGATGGGGCCATCTGTGCGCCCAGTCTTCACACTCTGCCAGCACCAAGTCAACGACAGTCTGACCATGCACCAGGCCGCGGTGCAGTTCAAGGGAGGGCGTGGTGAGTTACGCCGCTTCCGGTTCTTGGGAAGAGCCATGCCTACGGAGAGGCATGCTATGCAGATGGCAGCCCGCGAGGCGATAGCTCGTCTCAGGGATGTCCTCCCCGTGATGAAGACTCGTCGTTACCGTTATCTTCCGTGCCATGTGCCTTACACCTGTCACTACGCATACTCCTGCCCCAGAGGAGAACGAGATGAGGCTTTTGAGATGCTCATTGAGTATCTCCGGGCCCTGGAGGCAGCCTTCGACAACCTGGCGGACGACTTCGTAGCTGCCCGCATGGACTCAGTTCATGGTTGTGCTGCCAACAGGAGGGAGCTCCTACCCACCGCACCACCACTGACTTTGGTCTCGTCCTCAGCATCTTATACGCCTACTCGTCGCCTACCTTCTACCGAAGAATTCAACCAAGTCATTGCACCCACTCCAGCGCGCACTGCACCACCCTTCGCGCCCACTCCTGTTCGTGTTGTTCCGCCCCTGGCAACCACTCCGTCCACTCTGCGCAACACTACACGTATGGAGCCTATTAGCGAGGAGGAAGTCGAGTCCCCAACCTCGCTACGCCTCGCCCTCAGCAGGGCAAAGGAGGTCGTCAACATCTCCCCTGAGTACGCTTAGCCGCCATGTAATGTACCGCCTTGTATGATATGTTTATATGTGCATAGGTTGTGAGAAGTAGCCTGTTTGCGCATCATGTAGGATCTGGAGAAGTGCACTAGCCTAAATAACATGTCAGGATTATGTACGCATGTCCTGAGTGATGTATTGTATAATTACCGCCCGCATGTAAGATATGTAATGAGCAGTCCTTCTCCATGCGCAATTCGATTTGTTTTCTTAAGTGATCTTGGTCATTTAATTTATTTGCCATCCTTGTGCAATTTTGGATTTGTTTTTGCGACCATCTTCGCTTTTCTTATGAGTTTTAACAAAATATATCCCCAGAGTGAAAAATGTCTCGTCCTTGGACTCGCTCCATGCCTACTCCGCCAGAGGAAGATTATGACACTCAACCAGGCAACAATTTCACACAAGGGCAGTCGAGTCAACAGAACAGTGAAACGACACTTTCCCAAATGTGTCACCTTTATGAACAGAGTCAGCAACAACATCTGAAATGATGAACCAAGTCATCAACATGGGAAATCACCATGGACAGTATCAGCAGCATTCCAAGTTATCTGAGCTACAGAATACACGTCCTCAAACATTTTCTCATACTGACAAGCCTCTTGAAGCCGAGGATTGGCTTCGAGATATGGAGAGAAAATTAATTATTGCAAAATGTTCAGATCTCGAGAAAGTACTATATGCTCTGCACTATCTCACAGGAGCAACTGCATCATGGTGGGAGAATTTTCTGCACATGCACCCCAACGAAAATGATATAACCTGGGATGATTTCAAGGAAGGTTTCCATGGTGCATACATTCCCAAGAGTATTATGAAAATTAAGAAGAGAGAGTTCAATGACCTCAAACAAAGGAACAAGACAGTGTCGGAATACAACGGTCAATTTACTCTATTGTCCCGCTATGCCAATGAAGAACGTATGACTGAAAGCAAGAAGATGGAGAAATTCCTTGACGGTCTGGCGCCCGCGCTTAAATGCCAACTGGTCGTGCACACTTTTCCTGATTTTGAAACACTGGTGGACAAAGCCATTACTCTGGAAAATGAGAGACGCAGTCTGGAAGATATCCGCAAGCAAAAAAGGGACCAGACTAACCATGCTCGCAATCACCGAAGCAGGACGGATTTTCAAAAGGGTGGGACACACAAATCCTCATCCAATGTCTCACGCCCAATCAAGAATTTTCATGCAAGGGACAAGGAATTCACCTATCGCCCCGGCGTTACTTGTTACGCTTGTGGAGAAGAAGGGCACTATGCCAAACAGTGCCCCAAGGCAAGGAACTCAACCCCAAAACCAAACAACGGCGGCAACAATTCAGCGCCCAAGCGAAACAATTTCAATCCCAACAATAACCACAGGAAGGGTCATCTGAACGACGTAACCAAAAAGGAGGCACAAAATGCTCTGGATATCGTACTCGATACGTTTCCTGTCAACACAATACCTGCAATGGTTTTGTTTGATTCTGGAGCTTCTCACTCTTTCATTTCGAAAAGTTTTGCTTTGCAAAATAATTTTTCGATGCTTCCTTTGGAGAAATCCATGATCATCAAGCCCCCTGGGATTCAGCAAGTTACTCAGAATTACTGTCAGAATGTGGTCATTGAGTTCGAAGAATTGGAGTTTCACGCAAATCTTATTGTGTTGGAAAATAAAGGACTGGATGTCATCCTAGGGATGGATTGGCTAACCACCAACAAGGGGTTTATCGACTGTTTCAACATGACCGTAATTCTCACACACCACCAAGGGAAGACAATAAGGGTATCAGCCAAGGAAGGAAAAATACCCCGGCAACCGAGATTAAATAAGGTGGACGTTTCTGAGCTAAACAAGGTTCCAGTAGTGTGTGAATTTCCAGATGTATTCCCTGAAGAGCTACCAGGCATGCCACCAGACCGAGAGATAGAATTCAGCATTGAGCTCGCACCAGGAACCACCCCCATATACAAGAAACCGTACCAAATGGCACCATCCGAATTAGTTGAGTTGAAGAAACAAATAAAGGAATTGCTAGACAAAGGATACATTCGAGCCAGCTCCTCACCTTGGGGATCACCAATTTTATTTGCCAAAAAGAAAGATGGAACGCTGAGATTGTGTATTGACTATCGAGCACTTAACATGGTCACAGTCAAAAACAAATACCCGATGCCAAGGATAAACGATTTGTTTGATCAACTCGCTCAGGCCAAGGTATTCTCAAAAATTGACTTAAGGTCAGGATACCATCAATTGAAGGTACGAACGGAAGATATCCCCAAAACAGCCTTCACCTCCAGATATGGACTGTACGAGTTCACAGTGATGCCATTTGGATTAACTAACGCCCCAGCATATTTTGTTCACCTCATGAACAAAGTATTTATGAAGTTTATGGACAAGTTCGTCATGGTATTCATCGACGATATTCTGGTATACTCCAAGACACCAGAGGAGCACGCAGAACATCTCAGGATTGTGCTAGGAGAGCTCAGAAAACACCAATTGTATGCCAAGTTCAGCAAGTGCGAAGTTTGGCTAAGACAAGTAGGTTTTCTAGGCCACGTACTGACCCAAGACGGTATCGCAGTGGACCCAGAGAAAGTCAAGGCCGTACTTGGCTGGAAGTCACCAGCCAGCGTAACGGACATACGGAGTTTCTTGGGAATGGCAGGATATTACCGCGGATTTATTGAAGGATTCTCCACCATAGCCAAGCCTATGACGCAGTTACTCAATAAAGATAAGAAGTTTGAATGGACAGAAGCCTGCGAGAAAAGTTTCCAAGAACTAAAGCGGAAGTTAACGACAGCACCGGTATTAATTGTACCCGACATACACAAGAATTTTGAAGTATATTTGACACGTCCAGAAAGGGTCTTGGATGCGTGTTGATGCAGGAAGGCAAGGTTGTCGCCTACGCTTCAAGGCAACTTCGCAAGCATGAGGAAAATTATCCCACTCATGACTTAGAAATGGCAGCAGTTATTCATGCACTCAAGGAATGGAGGCATTTCTTACTTGGGAATTGATGTGAAATATATACGGATCACAAAAGTCTCAAATATATTTTCACACAGACAGAACTAAACTTACGGCAATGACGTTGGTTGGAGTTGGTAAAGGATTATGATGTTGGTATCCATTACCATCCAGGGAAAGCAAATGTAGTCGCCGATGCCCTTAGTCGGAACCCCAGCTCTGACGAAAACAATTTGCACAGCTTGAGGCCCGAATTCCAACAAGAATTTGCCAAGCTCAACTTAATAATGGTAGCAGAAGGCACCATATCAAACTTGGAAATACAACCCGACCTTGTGGGGAAAATTAAAGGAGCTCAGCCCGGTCACACCAGCATCGAAGGCATCAAAAGAAAGTTGAGTATGGGCAAGGCCTCGGAATTCGTCATAGACAATGAAGGAATATTATGGTACGGAGAAAGGCTCTGCGTGCCAAACATAGAAGACCTTAAACAGCAAATTTTAGCTGAAGCCCACACCGCCCCGTACTCGATCCACCCTGGAGGAACCAAAATGTATAAAGATATTCAGGAAAGATTTTGGTGGCACGGTATGAAGAGGGACATAGCCACCTTCATTGCATGTTGCGACTCATGTCAACGCATAAAAGCTGAGCATCAGAGACCAGCCGGACAACTGCAACCGAACAAAATACCTGAGTGGAAATGGGATGAAATAGGGATGAATTTCATTGTCGGACTACCTCGGTCACGACACGGGAATGATGCCATATGGGTCATCACGGACAGGTTAACCAAAGTGGCACACTTTATTCCAATAAAGATGACCCACACCACTCAGAGGCTTGCCAGGATTTATCTTTCCCGCATAGTTTGTTTGCACGGTGTCCCGAAGACTATAATATCCGACAGAGGCACTCAGTTCGTCTCAAGATTTTGGGAGCATTTACAACAGGCACTGGGAACCCAACTAGCCTTTAGTACCGCATACCACCCACAGACTGATGGACAGACTGAACGCGTAAACCAAGTTTTAGAAGACATGCTGAGAGCATGTGTCCTCACCTATGGAACCAGTTGGGAAGAAAGCCTGCCATATGCCGAGTTCGCATACAACAACAGTTACCAGGCCAGCCTGCAAATGGCTCCTTTTGAAGCCCTATACGGACGGAGATGTCGTACCCCGCTAAATTGGTCAGAGACCGGAGGCAGCCGTATCTTCGGACCAGACATGCTCAAAGAAGCCGAGGAAAAAGTCAAGCTAATCAGGGACCGACTCAAGACCGCTCAAAGCCGACAGAAGAGTTATTACGATCAGAAACATCGTGGGGGTAAATTTTGAACCCGGTGAATTCGTGTACCTACGAGTATCACCTATGAGGGGACTGCAACGGTTTAAGATTAAAGGAAAGTTAGCACCAAGATTCATTGGACCATTCTGCATAGTGGCACGAAGAGGCACTGTAGCCTACCAGCTAGACTTACCCGAAGACTTGTCCGACATTCACTACGTGTTCCACGTCTCTCAATTAAGGAAGTGCGTAAGCAAACCAGAGAAGCAAGTATCCCATGAGAACATTGACGTACAGCCAGACCTCACTTATCGGGAACGCCCAGTAAAAATATTAGAGGAGTCTGAAAGGAGGACCCGACAGAAGACCATCAAGTTTTTCAGAGTTCAGTGGAGCAACCACACCGAAAGCGAAGCAACTTGGGAAAGAGAGGATTTTCTTCGGACAGAGCATCCACACTTATTTGAGGAACAGTTGAAATCTCGGGGACGAGATTTTTCCTAAGGGGGTAGGTGTTGTGACACTCCAAAAATTTTATTTGGTTTTCAGCAAAAACTTTGTGGTTTTTGAAAAGAGGCCATTTAATTTTTTTCCAGAAAACCTTCCTCTTAAAAAACTTCCTTTTCTTTGGCAAGGTTTTTATTTTTATTCAAGCTATGGTGTTTGATCTTTTGAAACTTCTTCTTTGTTGGTTCCCTCTCAAATTTATTTTGGGAGTTTAATATTTTTCTTTTAAAAAGAAACTCTATGAAAACTTGGGATTTTCATATCTTGAAAACCACCCATGACTTTGTATTTTGCCCATGTGGTAAAACCCCTCCAAAACCTCCCCTCCTCCTTGTAATCAACCTAAATTCTCTGTCCCAACTAATCCAAGCAAGTTTTGGATTTTATCCTAATTTTCTTTTCACTCAAATCATTTCTGAAAATTATTTGGAGCCTGAGAGTTTTTCAAAGCAAGTACCCTTTTTCATTTGAGTTTTGACCTCAAACCAACTCTCCTGGAAAGTCCTTTGTACCCACAACCCAGAACCATCTTGATCCACTCCTTCTCTTTTCAAATTTTTCAAAATTCAGTCTCTGCAAGTTTGGACCAGATTTGCCAAATTTGGTGAAATTCGTACCTACACTTCTCCAAAAATTTCACCAAAAATCAGGCAGCCTACTGGAGCAATGAGAAGCCACTCCACCAAAAATCAGCTCAAGGAAAAATCCCTACATGCCTAAAACATTCTGTCGAACACCTGAGCTGCACTGTTCCTTTGCAAATTCAGAAAATTCAGACTTCAGTGTCGTTTTTCGTCCGTCAGCTTCACTCACGCGTTGACAGGGCGCTTGGCGCGTTGCACGCGGCTTCTTCTCCCTGGCCAGCACCCCCGCACGCGCGCTTGGCGTCTTCCCTGCGTCGGTGGCGCCCCTGGCCACCCGCGCCGGCGTGTCTTGCGGCGGCCGAACCCCCGTAACAGCCGACAGGGGACGGAACGGCGGCTCAACGCCTTTCGGCGCCGCCCAATGCCCCTCTGCCCTCCGCGTGGCCTCATGCATGCCAGCGCACGCCCGTGGCACCGTCACCGTGGCCCGGCAAGCACGGGACGTGCTCACTGCCGCCGACGGGCCCGCGCCGCCCCGTTTTGTCGAATTCGCCCATAGCACCAAATCCCAGCTCGATTAGCACCTAAACGGAACCGTGGACCTCCACGATGACGCCCAACGTCCTAATTACCCCCGACCAAGCCCTGCGCCGCCGTAACCTTCACCGGAGACCCCCGTTCACGGCCACCGCCTCGGGCCGCCTATAAAAAGGGCCCCCGAGCTCACCCTCGAGCACGCACCACCTCTACACCTCACCAAAGCTCTGCCAAGCCACCCAGAGGACCTTGAGGATGTCTCCTCCCCCAACTCCGGCCGCCCCGATCCGCCTCGGCCTGCACCACGATTCGCTCCGGTGAGGCCGTCTCCGGCGCCCAAACCCCGTCAGTTACTCCCTCTAGCAACCAGTAAGCTAACGCCAGCATCAATTTGTCCTTCGCAGCTCTCTCCGACGAGTCCCTCGACCACCCGAGCCGTCGTCCGCCGGAGCAAAGCTCGCCGTCGACGTGGTACTCACCGGTGACCACCACCACCAACCGACACGGGAAGGTGCCCTGAACACGGAGGTACCCTCCGATCCCCCTGCCTCGCCGTGGATCGCCATCGGCGACCACCGCGTCTCTCGGGCACCGGCGAAATCTGCCGCCCCGTTTGTATATTCAAACCTGACAGGCGGGACCCGCTGTCAGCCTCTCTGTCCTTTCTAAATGAAGCGTTTTCTAAAAACGCCTTCTGCCAAATGTGCTTTCCCTTTGGGCTGGCGTAGTTTCTGCCGAAGCGTTTTCAGTTTTTATAAGCTAGCCCCTGGGAACTTTCTATTTCATTACAGATGAGTCCCTGGACAAAAACTTTATAACTTTTAAACAGAAAAGTATTTTTGATTGATTCTTTTTCTGTCCTCTTTAAAATTTTGCCTAGTTTTTTATCAGATTTATTTGCAAAATATTTGGAATACTTTCTGTGCACCCCTTGGTATTTACGATAGCGCATATATTTTCTTTATACCATAGATACTGAAGGAGGTGACGAAGCCGCGAACTTCATCGAACTAGGCTCCGACTACTCTGAACCAGGCAAGCATGTTTGAACTTTTGATATGATGAGTGTCTTGGCATGTTTTGCATTTAGTTAGTTTCATGGCATGTTGATGAGCATACCGATGGACGTTATTTTATGCAATGTTGAGGTAAGTGAGTTCGATGATCCATAAGTGGATGGATGTGAGTATGCATGGCCATGTGTTGGCATGAGGATGGGTAAGATGGCAGTGTTGTAGCATGCCAGGCTTATGCCAGACTATGTGACTTCAATGTCGACTCGTATCATTCCAGTTCCTTCCATTCTTCCTTCCTTGTACTACCACAGGTTTTCCGTAAGGAATATGGCTTAGTAAGTTGTAAACCGCTTTCCTGGTACACACCAAAAAGGAGAGACTGTGATGATGGTTCCATGGCCCTGGATTAAATCCAGTCATCCGGTCAGGGGGCATGGGTGTTTCCGGTTGGGACCGAGAGGGGGGCACCCCTTAGAGCGCGCGTATATAAATTTGATCCCATGCTATTCGAGATTGTGATCTCCCCATCTCAAAAGTTTTCTTGGACGATGTCTAGGGTGATTCCTAGCATCGAGAGGTATAATGTCTAGGGAAATCCGTTGGCTGTGGGAAAATTTTTGTACAAACTCTGCAGTCATATATTCCTCCAAATCATCTATTCCATGTCCAAGATCGATATTATCTTATCCTGATCAAATGTCAGTTTTGATGACAGAGACTCTAGTGAATCGCATGAGTGCTAAGTCCGGTTAAATGATTATTCCTGTGAATGGACTAACCCATTTATTCTCATAAATTGAATGTTTATTATGAGTATTATTTACTTGTGAATGAAAGCCCTTTCTGCAATGTCGCTCAGACGTCCGACTGTGGCATTGTTGTATTTTACTTTCTTTTCAAGCCCTTTATGTGGTGTCTCTAAGACGCCCGACTGTGGCATTTCTTTTAAAGCCCTTTCAGTGATGTTGCCCCGACGTCCGACTGTGGCATTTCTTTTAAAGCCCTTTATGTGGTGTCGCTAAGACGCCCGACTGTGGTATTTCTTTTAAAAGCCCTTTCTGTGATGTCGCCCCGACGTCCGACT
>NC_057804.1:228348414-228357913 GCF_018294505.1 Triticum aestivum | reverse complement strand
CATTAAGGAATTAATCATGTTGCATCCATGCATGCATTTGTTATATCTTACGTCCGAACTGTCTTGCGAGTACTTTCAAAGTACTCACTGGCTTGTTGATTTGGCCAGATGCTGACGAAGGCGATTTCATGGATGAAGAGTTCGATAGCGAGCCCGACACTTAGAGGAGTCCCAGTCAGTCTTGTGCGACCCTGGATTTGGCCACTGTTTTATATCCGCTTCCGCTACCAAATAAATTCATCGAACCTCTCCTCGACGCTCGATGAGATGACAGACGTAGAGTCTTGTATTTCTCTCCCCGCTGTGTTTTTCCACCACCAGCCTATCCTTGAGTCAGTAGTATGTCTCCACACCACTGTGTTCTGTCCGCCATTATGTATGATTATTGGCGTGCTTGTAATAATTTGGTTGAGCAACCGTAGTTCGACCCTGTAATATATTTTATGCTACTGGCTTATTGTATCAAGAATTTGTCTGCCAGTGTGGAGGATTTCTCTCATACTGGACTTAAAAGATTGGCTTTCAATAAATATTTTTATTGGAAAACCGGTCGTGACAAGCTTGGTACCAGAGCCAGGCTGACTGTAGGAAGCCACTAGGTGCGATCGCTAATTGGTTATTAGCCTGATAGAGCTAATTTATATTTTTGCAATGGTAGTCATTTTCTGTCAGTCAGCATAGATTTATGATCTGACCCTGCAGAATTTTGCCTACTTTTGTAGATGGCCGACGTCAGCTGCGAGTCTCAGACCTTCGCCAACGTACCCGATGGGTTCGTCAAGCTTCTTTCTTCCATCGTTCAGGTCGCGATGGGGCCATCCGTGCGCCCAGTCTTCACACTCTACCAGCACCGAGTCAACGACAGTCTGACCATGCACCAGGCCGCGGTGCAGTTCAGGGGAGGGCGTGGTGAGTTACGCCGCTTCCGGTTCATGGGAAGAGCCATGCCTACGGAGAGGCATGCTATGCAGATGGCAGCCCGCGAGGCGATAGCTCGTCTCAGGGATGTCCTTCCCGTGATGAAGACTCGTCGTTACCGTTATCTTCCGTGCCATGTGCCTTACACCTGTCACTACACATACTCCTGCCCCAGAGGAGAACGAGACGAGGCTTTTGAGATGCTCATTGAGTATCTCCGGGCCTTGGAGGCAGCCTTCGACAACCTGGTGGACGACTTTGTAGCTACCCGCATGGACTCAGTCCATGGCTATGCTGCCAACAGGAGGGAGCTCCTACCCATCGCTCCGCCACCGACTTTTGTCTCGTCATCAGCATCTTTTACGCCTACTCGTCGCCTGCCTTCTACCGAAGAATTTAACCAAGTCATTGCACCCACTCCAGCGCGCACTACACCAACCTTCGCGCCCACTCCTGTACGTGTTGCTCCGCCCCTGGCGATCGCTTCGCCCGCTCTGCGCAACACTACACGTATGGAGCCCATTAGCGAGGAGGAGGTCGAGTCCCCAACCTCGCTACGCCTCGCCCTCGGCAGGGCAAGGGAGGTCGTCAACATTTCTGCCTGAGTACGCTTAGTTGCCGTGTGTTGTACCGCTTTGTAAGATATGTGCATAGGCTGGGAGAAGTAGCCTGTTTTCGCATCATGTAGGATCTGGAGAAGTGCACTAGCCTTAATAACATGTCAGGATTAGGTACGCATATCCTGAGTGATGTACTGTATAATTACCGCCCGCGTGTAAGATGTGTAATGAGCAGTCCTTCTCCGTGCGCAAGTCGTTTTATTTTTCTTAAGTAAGCTGAGTTATTTAATTCTATTTGCCAACTTTATGCATTTTATGGATTTGTTTTTGTGACTCTTTCCGCTTTTCTTATGGGTTTTACAAAATATATCCCCAGAGTGAAAAATGTCTCATCCTTGGACTCGCTCCATGCCAATTCCATCAGAGGAAAATTATGATGCACAACCCAGCAACGAGTTCACTCAGGGACAGTCAAGCCAACCGGGAAATGAATCGGCACTTTCACAAATGTGCCGCCTTTATGAACAGAGTCAGCAACAACATCGTGAAATAATGAACCAAGTCATCAACATGGGAAATCACCATGGACAATATCAGCAACATTCCAAGTTATCTGAGCTACAGAAGACACGTCCTCAAACATTTTCTCACACTGACAAGCCTCATGAAGTCGAGGACTGGCTTCGAGATATGGAGAGGAAATTAATTATTGCAAAGTGTCCAGATCTCGAGAAAGTACTATATGCTCCACACTATCTCACAGGAGCAGCCGCATCGTGGTGGGAGAATTTTCTGCACATGCATCCCAACGAAAATGACATAACCTGGGATGATTTCAAGGAAGGTTTCCGTGGTGCACATATTCCTAAGAGTATTATGAAAATCAAGAAGAGAGAATTTGATGACCTCAAACAGAGGAACATGACAGTGTCAGATTACAACAGTCAATTTACCCTATTATCCCGCTACGCCAATGAGGAGCGTATGACTGAAATCAAGAAGATGGAGAAATTCCTTGACGGTCTTGCGCCCGCACTTAAATGCCAACTGGTCGGGCACACTTTTCCTGATTTTAAAACGCTAGTGGACAAGGCCATTACTCTGGAAAATGAGAGACGCAGTCTGGAAGATATCCGCAAGCGAAAAAGGGACCAGACTAACCACACTCGCAATCACCGAAGCAAGATGGATTTTAAAAATGGTGGGACACCCAAATTCTCATCCAATGCCTCATGCCCAATCAAGAATTTTCATGCAAGGGACAAGGAATTCACCTATCGCCCCGGCGTTACTTGTTACGCTTGTGGAGAAGAAGGGCACTATGCCAAACAGTGCCCCAAGCCAAGGAATTCAATCCCAAAGCCGAACAACGACAGCAATAATTCAGCGCCCAAACGAAACAATTTCAATCCCAACAATAACCACAGGAAGGGTCATCTGAACCACGTAACCAAAGAGGAGGCACAAAATGCTTCGGATATCGTACTCGGTACGTTTCCTGTCAACACAATACCTGCAATGGTTTTGTTTGATTCTGGAGCTTCTCACTCTTTCATCTCGAAAAGTTTTGCTTTGCAAAATAATTTTTCGATGCTTCCTTTGGAGAAATCCATAATAATCAAGTCCCCCGGGATTTAGCAAGTTTCTCAGAATTACTGTCAGAATGTGGTCATTGAGTTTGAAGGATTGGAGTTTTACGCAAATCTTATTGTATTGGAAAATAAAGGACTGGATGTCATCCTAGGGATGGATTGGCTAACCACCAATAAAGGTTTTATAGACTGTTTCAACAGGACCGTGATTCTCACACACCACCAAGGGAAGACAATAAGAGTATCAGCCAAGGAAGGAAAAAGACCCCGGCAACCGAGATTAAATAAGGTGGACGTTTCTGAGCTAAACAAGGTTCCAATAGTGTGTGAATTTCCAGATGTATTCCCTGAAGAGCTGCCAGGCATGCCACCAGATCGAGAAATAGAATTCCGCATTGTGCTAGCACCAGGAACCACCCCCATATACAAGAAACCATACAGAATGGCACCATCTGAGTTGAGCGAATTGAAGAAGCAGATAAAGGAATTACTGGATAAAGGGTACATTCGGGCCAGCTCCTCACCTTGGGGATCACCAATTTTATTTGCCAAGAAGAAGGATGGAACGCTGAGATTGTGTATCGACTATCGAGCACTTAACATGGTCACAGTCAAAAACAAATACCCGATGCCAAGGATAAACGATTTGTTTGATCAACTTGCTCAGGCCAAGGTATTCTCAAAGATTGACTTAAGGTCAGGATACCATCAATTGAAGGTACGAACAGAAGATATCCCCAAAACAGCCTTCACCTCCAGATATGGACTGTACGAGTTCACAGTGATGCCATTTGGATTAACTAACGCCCCGGCATATTTTGTTCACCTCATGAACAAAGTATTTATGAAGTTTATGGACAAATTCGTCGTAGTATTCATCGACGATATTCTGGTATACTCCAAAACACCAGAAGAGCACGCAGAACATCTCAGGATTGTACTAGGAGAGCTAAGGAAACACCAATTGTATGCCAAGTTCAGCAAGTGCGAATTTTGGCTAAGACAAGTAGGTTTTCTAGGCCACGTGCTGACTCAAGACGGTATAGCAGTGGACCCAGAGAAAGTCAAGGCCGTACTTGACTGGAAGTCACCAGCCAGCGTAACAGACATACGAAGTTTCTTGGGAATGGCAGGGTATTACCGCAGATTTATTGAAGGGTTTTCCACCATATCCAAGCCTATGACACAGTTACTCAAGAAAGATAAGAAGTTTGAATGGACAGAAGCCTGCGAGAAAAGTTTCCAAGAGCTAAAGCGGAAATTAACAACAGCACCAGTATTAATTGTACCCGATATACACAAGAATTTTGAAGTATTTTGTGACGCATCCAGAAAGGGTCTCGGATGCGTGTTGATGCAAGAAGGCAAGGTTGTCGCCTACGCTTCAAGGCAACTTCGCAAACACGAGGAAAATTATCCCACTCATGATTTAGAAATGGCAGCAGTTATTCATGCACTCAAGGAATGGAGGCATTTTCTACTTGGGAATCGATGTGAGATATATACGGATCACAAAAGCCTCAAATACATTTTTACGCAACCAGAACTAAATTTACGGCAACGCCGCTGGTTAGAATTGGTAAAGGATTATGATGTTGGTATCCATTACCATGCAGGGAAAGCAAACGTAGTGGCCGATGCCCTGAGTCGGAACCCCAGCTCCGACGGGGACTATCTGCACAGCTTGAGGCCCGAATTCCATCAAGAATTTGTCAAGCTCAATTTGATAATGGTAGCAGAAGGCACCATATCAAACTTGGAAATACAACCACACCTTGTGGGGAAAATTAAAGAGGCTCAGTCCGGTCACCCCAGCATTGAAGGAATTAAAAGGAAGTTGAGTATGGGCAAGGCCTCGGAATTCGTCATAGACAATGAAGGAATATTATGGTACGGAAAAAGGCTATGCGTGCCAAACATAGAAGACCTTAAATAGCAAGTTTTAACTGAAGCACACACCACTCCATATTCGATCCACCCTGGAGGAACCAAAATGTATAAGGATATTCAGGAAAGATTTTGGTGGCACGGTATGAAGAGGGACATTGCCACTTTCATTGCATGCTGCGACTCGTGTCAACGCATAAAAGCTGAACATCAGAGACCAGCCGGACTACTGCAACCTAACAAAATACCTGAGTGGAAATGGGATGAAATAGGGATGGATTTTATTGTCGGATTACCTCGGTCACGACACGGGAATGATGCCATATGGGTCATCACTGACAGGTTGACCAAAGTAGCACACTTTATTCCAGTAAAGACAACCTACACCACTCAGAGGCTTGCCAGGATTTATCTTTCCCGCATAGTCTGTCTGCACGGTGTCCCGAAGACTATAATTTCCGACAGAGGCACTCAGTTCGTCTCAAGATTTTGGGAGCAATTACAACAGGCTCTGGGAACCCAACTAGCCTTCAGTACCGCATACCATCCTCAGACTGATGGACAAACAGAACGCGTAAACCAAGTTTTAGAAGACATGCTGAGAGCATGTGTCCTCACCTATGGAACCAGTTGGGAGGACAGCCTGCCATATGCCGAGTTCGCATACAACAACCGTTACCAGGCCAGCCTGCAAATGGCTCCTTTCGAAGCCCTATACAGAAGGAGATGTCGTACCCCGTTAAATTGGTCAGAGACCGGAGACAGCCGCATCTTCGGACCAGATATGCTCAGAGAAGCCGAGGAAAAAGTCAAGCTAATCAGGGACCGACTTAAGACCGCTCAAAGTCGACAGAAAAGTTATTATGATCAGAAACATCGTAGGGTCAGCTTCGAACCCGGTAAATTCGTATACTTGAGAGTATCCCCGATGAGAGGATTGCAACGGTTTAAGATTAAAGGAAAATTAGCACCAAGATTCATTGGACCATTTTGCATAGTGGCACGAAGAGGCACTGTAGCCTACCAGCTAGACTTACCCGAAGACTTGTCCGACATTCACGACGTGTTCCACGTCTCTCAATTAAGGAAGTGCGTAAGCAACCCAGAGAAACAAGTATCTCATGAGAACATTGACATACAGCCAGACCTCACTTATCGAGAATGTCCCACAAGAATATTAGAGGAGTCTGAAAGGAGGACCCGACAGAAAACCATCAAGTTTTTCAAAGTCCAGTGGAGCAATCACACCGACAGTGAAGCAACCTGGGAAAGTGAGGATTTTCTTCGGACAGAGCATCCACACTTATTTAAGGATCAGCTGAAATCTCGGGGACGAGATTTTTCCTAAGGGGGTAGGTGTTGTGACACTCCAAAATTTTTTTTTTGGTTTTCAGAAAAAGCTTTGTGGTTTTTGAAAAGAGGCCATTTAAAATTTTCCAGAAAACCTTCCTCTTAAGAAACATTCTTTTCTTTGGCAAGGTTTTTATTTTGGCTTCAAACTTTGGTGTTTGACCTTTTGAAACTTCTTCTCTGTTGGTTCTCTCTCAAAATTATTTTTGGGAGTTTAATCTTTTTCTTTTAAAAAGAAACTCTTGAAATTTGGGATTTTCATATCTTGGAACCACCATGACTTGGCATTCTTGCCCATGTGGTAAAACCCCTCCAAAACCTCCCCTACAACTTGTGATCAACGTAAATTCTCTGTCCCAACTAATCCAAACTGGTTTTGGATTTTTATTCCAATTATTTTTCCCTAAATTCAATTCTGAAAATTATTTGGAGCCTGAGAGATTTTCAAAGCAAGTGCCCTATTGCATTTGAGTTTTGACCTCAAACCAATTCTCCTGGATTGTCCTTTGAACCCACAACCCAGAACCATCTTGATCCACTCCTCCTCTTTTCAAATTTTTCAAAATTCAGTCTCTGCAAGTTTGGACCAGATTTGCCAAATTTGGTGAAATTCATATCTACACTCCTCCAAAAATTCCACCAAAATTCAGGCAGCCTATTTGAGCAAGGAGAAGCCACTCCACCAAAAATCAGCTCAAGGAAAAATCACCAGAGGCCAATTTCATTCGGTCGAACACCTGGTGGGCACTGTTACTGTTCATAGTTCATAAAATTCAGTTTTCCGTGTCATCTTCAGTCTGTCAGTTTCAGTCACGCGGCCACAGTGCCCTTGGCACGTTCCTCGCCGCCTCTTCCTCTTGTCCGAAGCTGCACACGCGTGCGTGGAGCCTTCCTGGCGTCGGTAGCGCGCTGGCTCGCCCTCGCCGGCGTCTTCTGCGGTGTCGGGACCTCCCGTGGCGGCCGACAGGAGGCACACCACGGCAGAACGCCGTTCCGCGCCACCCATCGCTCCCTGGCTCTCCGCGTGGCCTCATGCACGCCAGCGCACGCCCGTAGCACAGCCACCGTGGCCGGCAAGCACGGAACGCGCTCTCCGCCGCCGACGGGCCCGCACCATCACCGTTCCGTCGAGCTCGCCCTTAACACCCAAACCCCGGCCAGTTCAACACCAAAACGGACCCGTTGGACCTCCGTAATGATGCTCGACCCCCTAACCACCCCGACCGAGCACTGCGCCACCGTAATCGCTCGCCGGTGATCCTCGTTCACGGCAACCGCCTCGGACCGCCTATATAAAGGGGTCCCGAGCTCACTCTCGTGCACGCAGCACCTCCACTACTCACCAACACCCCGCCAGGCCACTAGGGGGACCTCGAGGAGGTCTCCTCCCCCAGCTCCGGCCGCCTCGCCCCGCCTCGGCCTCCAGCTCGATTCACTTCGGTGAGGCCACCTCCGGCGCCCAAACCTCGTCCGTAGCCCTCTCTTGCACCCAGTAGTCTAACCCCCACCTCAATTTAATCTTTGCAGCCCTCTCCGACGAGCTCCATCCACGGCCGAACCACCGTCCGCCGGAGTTGAGACCGCCGTCGACGTGCTGCTCACCGGCGACCAACACCACCACCCATCGTTGCGGAAGGACACGGTGAGCACATTGGTAACCTCTGATCCCCATGCCTCGCCGTGGATTGCCGCCGGCGACCACAGCAGCTCTCGGGCGCCGACGAGCCTCGTCCCTCCCATTTGAAAATTTAAACATGACAAGTGGGACCCGCTGTCAGCCTCTCTGTCCTTTCTAAATGAAGCGTTATCTGAAAACGCCTTCTGCCAAATACGTTTTCTCTTCGGGCTGGCGTAATCGCTACCGAAGCGTTTTCTGCTTTTATAAACTAGCCCCTGGAAATCTTCTGTTTCATTACAGATAAGTCCCTGGACAAAAACCCTTATAACTTTTAATCAGAAAAGTATTTTTGATCGATTCTTTTTCTGTTCTCTTTAAAATTTTGTCTAGTTTTTTATCAGATTTATTTGAAAAATATTTGGTTTACCTTCTGTGCTCTCCTTGGTATTTACGTTAGCGCATATATCTTCTTTAAACATAGATACCGAAGGAGGTGACGGAGCCGCGAACTTCACCGAGCTAGGCTCTGACTACTCTGAACCAGGCAAGCATGTTTGAACTTTTGATATGATGAGTGTCTCGGCATGTTTTGCATGTAGTTAGTTTCATGGCATGCCGGTGAGTATACCGATGAACGTTATTTTATGTGATAATGAGGTAGAGTTCGATGATCCATACGTGGATGAATGTGAATATGAATGGCCATGTGTTGGCATGAGGATGGGTACGACGGCAGTGTTGTAGCATGCCAGTCTTACGCCAGACTATGTGACTTCAGTGTCAAACCATATCGGTCCAGTACCTATCATTTCCTTCCTTGTACTACCACATGTTTTCCGCAAGGAATATGGTTTAGTAAGCTCCAAACCGCTTTCATGGTACACACCAAAGAGGAGAGGCCGTGATGATGGTTCCATGGCCCTGGATCAAAGCCAGTCATCCGGTCAGGGGGCATGGGTGTTTCCGGTTGGGACCGAGAGGGGGGCACCCCTTAGAGCGCGTATATAAATTTGATCCCATGCTATTCGAGATTGTGATCTCCCCGTCTCAAAAGTTTTTCTTGGACGATGACCAGGGTGATTCCTAGCATCGAGAGGTAGGATGGGTGTGTACCAGTTAGCTGTGTTTTCTTCTGAAATACCGTAAACGGAACTAGTCCTTCGTGACTACGGAAATCCGTTGACTGTGGGAAAAATTTTGTACAAACTCTGCAGAGTCATATATTCCTCCAAATCATCTCTTCCATGTCAAGTTTCGTTCCTTCTTATCCTAATCAATTGTCAGCTTTGATGATAGAGACTCCGGTGAATCGCATGAGTGCTAAGTCCGGTTAAATGATCACTCCTGTGGATGGACTAACCCATTTGTTTCATGAATTGAATGTTTATTATGAGTATTATTTACTTGTGAATAAAAGCCCTTTATGTGATGTCGCTCAGACGTCCGACTGTGGCATTTTTTTAAGCCCTTTCTGCGATGTCGCTCAGACGTCCGACTGTGGCATTTCTTTTAAAGCCCTTTCTGCGATGTCGCTCAGACGTCCGACTGTGGCATTTCTTTTTAAAGCCCTTTAT
>NC_057804.1:228338043-228348188 GCF_018294505.1 Triticum aestivum | reverse complement strand
AGACGTCCGACTGTGGCATTTCTTTTTTAAAGCCCTTTCTGCGACGTCGCTCAGACGTCCGACTGTGGCATTTCTTTTTAAAGCCCTTTATGTGATGTCTCTCAGACGTCCGACTGTGGCATTTCTTTTTTAAAGCCCTTTCTGCGATGTCGCTCAGACGTCTGACTGTGGCATTTCTTTTAAAGCCCTTTATGTGGTGTCGCTAAGATGCCCGACTGTGGCATCATTTTCCTTATTTTTATTTGTTCACCTTTCGAGGCGTCGTTTCAGACACCCGATCGGTCCTTATTTATGTTCTGTGGAATTTCAGGCGGACTACCGCCGTTTTCCCTTTTTACTTACTCGTTATGCCAGTTTTATTTATTGTGCATTAAGAAATTAATCATGTTGCATCCATGCATGCATTTGTTATATCTTACGTCCAAACTGTCTTGCGAGTACTTTCAAAGTACTCACTGGCTTGTTGATTTGGCCAGGTGCTGACGAAGGCGATTTCATGGATGAAGAGTTTGATAGCGAGCCCGACACTTAGAGGAGTCCCAGTCAGTCTTGTGCGACCCTAGATTTGGCCACTGTTTTATATCCGCTTCCGCTACCAAATAAATTCATCGAACCTCTCCTCGACGCTCGATGAGATGACAGACGTAGAGTCTTGTATTTCTCTCCCCGCTGTGTTTTTCCACCACCAGCCTATCCTTGAGTCAGTAGTATGTCTCCACACCACTGTGTTCTGTCCGCCATTATGTATGATTATTGGCGTGCTTGTAATAATTTGGTTGAGCAACCGTAGTTCGACCCTGTAATATATTTTATGCTACTGGCTTATTGTATCAAGAATTTGTCTGCCAGTGTGGAGGATTTCTCTCATACTGGACTTAAAAGATTGGCTTTTCAATAAATATTTTTATTGGAAAACCGGTCGTGACACTATCTCCCCTCCCCGGTCGCTCCCCTTTCCCTCCTGTTCCCCTGGTGCGCGCCCCTACAGGGGCTCGTCGCCTCCCGACCACCTCGCCGTCCCTGCCGACGGGATAAGGCCGCCACGCCCACGCCTCCTCGGTTCCCTGTCCCACTCACCTTGCTCTCCCTCTCCCCTCAGACCCACCTCTCCCCTCTCCTCTCACTTGATCCCGAGAGCGACCGTCGCCGCTCAACATTGTAGCCGTGGCCACCGGCGTCCTTCTGCCCTTCCAAGGTGCCCGAGGACTCCGCAGGTCTCTGCCTCATCAGCCGGCGCTGCTCGCTGGAGCTGGCAAGCCCCGCAACGCTGGATCCCCTTCTTCTTCATCCCCGGGTCGCCGGACGCCGCCGTACTCAATTCGGCCTTCCCCTGCGCTCCTAACATGTCGAAGGCTTTTCTTAGCCGCTCGGTGAGCTCCTCTCTCCCTCCATTCCTTATTGTCGCGGCCGCTTTCGTCCCTAGCTAGTTCGCCGCAGTTGCTGTACCTTTGATATCGCCGGCGTGCTCGTGGTCGTGCCGTTGCTGCCCGTCGAGCTCAGATGAGCTCGGATCTTGCTAAGCACGTCCGCGCGGGCCCGTTGCACCCCTCCCACACGCTCTGTCGAGGCCTATAGTGCCTGCCCCGTGCTCTGACTGAATGCACCTCCGCATAGCTCGTCGCCGGCATCGTTTCGGTGACCTTTTGGTCATTTGCTCGCGCCCATCTTGCTCGCCCGTGCACGTAGGCCTCGCCCAACTCTCTGGTTTGCCTGCACTCGCGCCGTACCACCGTTGTTGTTGCTCGCCCGAAGCACCTAGCCACTGACAAGCTCGAAGCGCTCGCCACCGTCCGTTCCAGCCACTCCGGCCACCACCGTTTGACGCGCGACGTTGAGCCACGTCGAACGCGCCCAGCCACAACCCCGCAGACCCCCTGTGCGCGAAATACGCGCCCCTCCCGAGCCGTGTCACTGTGTTTGGCTCGCCGAAGTCAACTCTAGCGTGTCTCCGGACGGTATCGGACGTGGCGTCCACATGGCACTACCCGGGCCACTCACTGGTGGGCCTCGGGGCCCCCTTTGACCTATTGACTTGGGTCAACACTGACGTCGCAGCCCCCAGTGCCACTGACATGTGGGCCCCGCGCTAATTAAACAGATTTTCTAAATAAATAAAATGATAGTTAATCTATTAATTAGTTTTAATCACTAATTAGTCACCGACTAATGGGGCCAACACCCCTAACTACTACTGTCAGTCAAATTAATCCACTGTTAACCCACAGAGGTTGACATGTGGGTGCCGCTGGCCCCACTGGTCAGGTTTAACCACGTCAGCCGCTCTGTTGACTGCTGATGTCATCAACATGTTGTGCTGACGTCATATTTCCTTTTCTCTTAATTTAAATAGTTCTGTAAATGCTAAAATCTTTTTAAAGTCATAGATAATATATCGTAGCTCAGATGAAAATGTTTTCTACATGAAAGTTGCTCAGAACGACGAGGCGAATCCGAATACGCAGTCTATTTACCTATCAGATGCGTCTAACTATCTGAACATGGAACTTTCCGCTCCGGTCATCTTTGTGACAAAGGTCCGGAACCGGGAATACATTCCCGGTTGAATTCCCCCTTCACCTTTATCGTGTAACCTTACTTTAGGTCTCACCCGGCACAACATATTGCCACGTTATGCTTTGTGATGCTATGTTTGTTTTATATTTACTGTTTCTTTGCCCTCTTCTCTCCGGTAGACCGCGAGACCGATGCTGCCCCTGTGATCAACTATGTCGACGACGACCCCTCCTTAACAAAGCAACCAGGCAAGCCCCCCTTTTGATCATCCCGATATCGCCCATTCCATTCTCTCATGCTTGCATTAGATTTTGCTACTGTTATTGTTTGCTCCTATTCTGATGCACAGCCTGCTTTTGTAACCTGCTTATTGTTACCTTACCTGCTTATCCTAAACTGCTTAGTATAGGTTGGTTAGTGATCCATCAGTGACCCCCCACCTTGTCCTTGTTGCCCCTGCTTCATCATCGAAGACCCGATCAACGGGATCGAAGACCAGGCCCCGGCACCGCAGATCACTTCCCCTTAGTTGCTCAACACTACTGGGTTACTATCGAGTGCCGAGGGTGAGACCTCATCAGCACTTCTGATGTTAACCCGGTAGTGTAGTTATTCGGTTGTGGTCATCGAGGGTGATTCCGCCTTAACCACTTCCGATATGACTCTGTCATGCAACCCCTCAAGTATGAACCTCGAGGGTGGATCCTCTAACGTTCACCTTGATGATTACATCGAGTGAAATCCGTCGAGGGTGACTCCTCAGGTTTTCCCCTTGGTGTTAGACACACGATTACTATGGCTACTATGACTTTACACTGAACCATGTTACTAAAGATGGGTGGGCCCTGAGGGGTACGCACGCGAGCATATTTGCGAGTGATGAGGAGTCGGGTTGACCTGGAGGGTGCCTGCGAGATAATTATGAGGCGTGGCCGGGCATTCTTGGCCCTTGCCGCAAGTCCTCAAGACAGGGCAACATGGTCACATCTTTCATGAGTCTCTGCTTGTTACCGCGCATTACTAATCCACTACAATTTGGATATTTGATCCAAGTGGCCTTTGGCCTGATAGCACTAACCATCTCGTGGGCATAGTATGGGCGTTCTGCATCATATGCATCAGCCGAAGGTTAATAGACGTCAGCGACTGAGCGGCGCGCGCCAGGTTGGACTGCGTAAGCACCTGCCTTTTTTAAGGAGGTAGCTAGGTTTGCTCACCGGCCGCGTTCGCAACATGCAGGAGTTCCCGGGGCGATGGCCCATGACCCCTAGGGGCATAGGGTTAGTACAGCGTGCTGACCTCTCTATTGAGCCTAGGTAGGGTTGCGACGTATTATTTGGCCGAGGCTGGGCATGACCCAGGAAAGTGTGTCCGTCCAGAGTTAATCGAGTGTGGTGGGTAAGTTGGTGCACCCCTACAGGGAAGAAAACATCTATCGATAGCCTGTCCTACGGTAACGGACACTCGGAGTTGTATCCTGATCGATACAACTAGAACTGGATGCTGAGGCATGAAATGGATATGTGGCTCTGGGAGTCGGGAAAGGATCCCGGGGCGTTGACAACAACATAAATATGACTTATGCTATAATACTCTACTCCCTCCTCTTGCTGCAAGACGATGGTTCCCAGAAGATGATAGTCTTTGATAGGACTAGCTTCTCCCCCTCTTATTCTGGCATTCTGCAGTTAGTCCACAGATACTACCCCTTTCATTGATACTGATCCATAAGTAGTGTAGATCCCTGCTTGCGAGTACTTTGGATGAGTACTCACGATTGCTTTGCTCACTCTTTTCCCCCTTCTCCATTCTTCTCGGATGACACAACCAAATGACGGAGTCCAAGAGACAGATGCCATCTTCGACGACAACTACTACAAACCCGAGGGTGCCTACTACTAGGTGGAGGCCGCCGACGACCATGAGTAGTTAGGAGGCTCCCAGGCAGGAGTCCTTGCCTTTTCGATCATGTTGCTTTTGGGCTAGCCTTCTTAAGGCTAACTTGTTTAACTTATGTCTGTGCTCAGACATTGTTGCTTCCGCTGACTCATTTGTATTCGAGCTTATGTATTAGAGCCTTCCAGGCCCCTGGCTTGTAATATAAAGCTTGTATTATTTTAATTTGTGTCTAGAGTTGTGTTGTGATTTCCCATGAGTCCTTGATCTTGATCGTACAAATTTGCGTGTATGATTAGTGTATGATTGAATCGAGGGCGTCACAATCAATGATGCTAATGATATGCAAAGCCATAAGCTTGGGGATGCTATGTTTGATGAAGATGATATTTTTAGCCCCCCAAGATTTGATGTGCACATTTGTTATAATGATTGCATGCCTCCTATTTATGATGATTATAATGATGAAAGTGGATTTGGAGAGGTCATGACTTTATTTAGTGATGAATCTACCATTTTGGATGAGGCTTCAATTGACTATGATAACAAAGTTGCTATCTATGATGATTATGTTGATGACTTGTATGCTATAAAGAATAATGATAACCATGAAACTTGTCATCATGATTTTAATTCTCACTCTCTTGATAGTTATTTTGTTGAGTTTGCTCCCTTGATGAGAAGAAATTTGCTTATGTGGAGAGTAATACGTTTTCTATGCTTTTGTGTCATGAAAATAATACTTTATGTGACGGCTATATTTTCGAATTTCTTCATGGTGCTACTAAAAATTATTATGGGGGAGGAACTTATGCTTGTAGGAATTGCAATAATATCAAGTTTCCTCTCTATGTGTTGAAAGTTTTGAAGTTATGCTTGTTTTGCCTTCCTATGCTAGTTTATTCTTTTTCCCATAAGTTATTTTCTCACAAAATACCTATGCATAGGAATTGGGTTAGACATAAATGTGCTAGTCATATGCTTCATGATGCTCTCTTTTATGTGTTTCAATCCTTATCTTTCATGCGAGCATCATTGAACTCATCATGGCTAGCTAAAAGGCATTAAAGAAAACGCTTGTTGGGAGACAACCCAACACTTTTACCTACTATTTTTATGTGTTCACATGATTATTCTACTTTAGTAATCATGTTTTATTGTCTTTGTTTCAATAAAGTGCCAAGTAAAGCCTGTGGGATCGTGTTGGGTGATAGTTGATTTGATCTTGCTGAAAAACAGAAACTTTTGCGCTCACGAAAATAACTCTCATTTTTAACAGAAGAGTGCTTTTGAGTTGATTATTTTTGGAGAATATTAATATAGAAATTTATCAAGTGGCCCTAATTTTTTCATAATTTTTGGAGTAGCAGAAGTATGGTTTCAGTAAAGATTACTACAGACTGTTTTGTTTTTCACCGATTCTGTTTTCAATGCATGGTTCGATTGTTTTCTAGTTTCTATGGCTTATATTACTCAATATAATTTGTAGAAATGATATGCTACAGTAGGTGTGTGGAAACAATTATGAATCTTGTCTTTGACAGTACCAAAAGTGAAATGGTTTGCTCTTTATCATACTAACCTATCTCACAAAGTTCCGTTAAGTTTTGTGTGATTGAAGTTTTCATGTTTTGGGTGAGATGTCGATATGAGGAGAATAAGGTGTGACAAAACCCTAAGATTGGGGAATTCCCAAGGCACCCCAGGGTAATATTCAAGGAATATCCAAGCAACTTGTCACGCCCAATATGCGACCCTATCCAAAAGGAACTCGAAGGTCCCACCAAGGATAGACCCGCATATTGAAACGCTTATGCAAGGTGGATATCATTACATAAACATTACATAATAGATGGGGATACATACATAATGCATACAATGCCACATGAATACAACATCACAATACATCAGAGCATCATTCGACTACGGATGAATCACAAACAGAAACTCAAACGACATCCACCCTGCTAGCCCAGGCTACCGACCTAGAACCTATCCCCTGATCGAAGAAGAAGCAGAAGAAGAACTCAACGCATGCAAGCATCGCTCTCGCGTCATGATCATCGCATGAACCTGTACCTGCAACTGTTGTTGTAGTAATCTGTGAGCCACGAGGACTCAGCAATCCCATTACCATGGGTATCAAGACTAGCAAAGCTTAATAGGAAAGGAAGGGGTAAAGTGGTGAGGCTGCAGCAACGACTAAGCATATATGGTGGCTAACATACGCAAATAAGAGCGAGAAGAGAGCAAGCGGAACGGTCGTGAAGCTAGCAATGATCAAGAAGTGATCCTGAACTCTTACTTACGTCAAACATAACACAGAAACCGTGTTCACTTCCCGGACTCCGCCGAGAAGAGACCATCACGGCTACACACGCGGTTGATGCGTTTTAATTCGGATCTGGTGTCAAGTTATCTACAACCGGACATTAACAAATTCCCATCTGCCTATAACCGCAGGCACAGCTTTCGAAAGATTATACCCTGCAGGGGTGTCCCAACTTAACCCATGACAAGCTCTCGCGATCAACGAAGGAATAGACCTTCTCCCAGGAAGACCCGATCAGACTCGGAATCCCAGTTTACAAGACATTTCGACAATGGTAAAACAAGACCAGCAAAGCCGCCCGATGCACCGACAATCCCGATAGGAGCTGCACATATCTCGTCCTCAGGGAAACACCGGATGCGACATCCTACGAGTAAAACCAGCCCTCGAGTTGCCCCGAGGTGGCCCCGCAGTCTACTCGGTTCGGACCAACACTTAGACAAGCACTGGCCCGAGGGGGGATAAAATAAAGATGACCCTCGAGAGAGCGACTCCCAAGGGAAAAGTATAGGTGGTGGTGAGGCAAATGGTAAAACCAAGGTTGGGCCTTGCTGGAGGAGTTTTATTAAAAGCGAACTGTCAAGGGGGTCCCATAAATCACCCGGCCGCGTAAGGAACGCAAAATCCGGGAACATAACACCGGTATGACGGAAACTAGGGCGGCAAGAGTGGAACAAAATACCAAGCAAAAGGCCGAGTCTTCCACCCTTTACCAAGTATATAGATGCATTAATAATATAAGAGATATTGTGATATCCCAACCAAAATCCTGTCCACCATGGAGAAATCTTCAACTTCACCTGCAACTAGCAACGCTATAAGAGGGGCTGAGCAAAAGCGGTAACATAGCCAAACAATGGTTTGCATAGGAAAGGTGTCAAAGGTTAGAGGTTCATGGCAATTTGGGATGGCTTGATAAACAGGTAATAGGTAGCGCAGCATAGCGATAGAACGAAGCAACTAGCATGGCAATGATAGTAGTGAGATCCAGGGTAGCGGTCATCTTGCCTGAAATCCCGCAAGGAAGAAGAACGAGTCCATGAAGAAGATGAAGCCACGAAGACGAACCAAGCGTAGACGAACGAATCCTCACGACCGCAACGAAACAGGAACTATCGAAAAGAAGCACACAACATAGTAAACACAACACACATGAACAAGACATGATGCACAACAAGCATGATGCATGACAAGGCTACATGAAGCTACTCATGGCAAGGGATGATGCAAACAAGAGCAACACACTAAGGCAAGTTTAAATGAGGCCGGGAACAACATAGAACAATTCCGGTAAGTCCTCATATGCAAATTTCGAAGTTGGTCCAGATCTGAACAAACCTTATGTTCAAGTTGTTAAACAGCAAGTTAAGATGCACCAATATGATCTACACAAGATTCTAGTCAAGTTACATATAAAGTTCATTTAGTTTGGAGCTACGGCCTAGAAGATATGAGCAAAACAAGTTAAACATGGCATTGATGCAAAATGCACTCAAACATCAAGCAAACACCTCAAAACAAGGATGCAACATGATAATATGAAGCTACATGAAATTCTAAGCAAGTTTCATATAGAGCACACTCGAAACGGAGCAACGGTTCAACACACACTCTATACAAGTTATAGCAACAATATGTCCAAAACAGCAACTAGGCATATTGCAAGCATCAAAACAACATGCTACAACACCCCAACATGATAACAAAAGGCATGGACATGATGTACAGGTAAAGCACAACAAAACATGAACACTGAGCTATCTCCAGAAACTACTAGAACATGCTCAAACACACATGGTAAGATTGCAAGTTATAACAATTCAGACTTTGTAGAAAATAACATCACGATGCAATGCTCAGAGCTATTAAACAACATGTTACGAGAACTTATCATGTCAAACAAAGGCATGACATGAATCTACTAATTGCATAGATCTAAAAAATTATGAAACAAAAAAGGATCAAAAAGGATCAAAAAATATGGTGGCACCCACGTAAACATGGCAAGTTATAATACAGATTCAAACATGGCAGAAACAAAATTATGAAGGCATGTAGATGAGCTTGTGCAACTCACTACAGAGCATTACATGGCATGACAAGGCACCCAACAGTAAGAAGGCATGTTTGTGAAGCTAAGCATGGCAATAACAAGGTCATAGGGTGCATGGATCACTAGCAAAACACATGGTAACAACTGAACTTAATGTAAACAAGCTGACAGCAACATTATGAAGCAACTTTGGAGCAAGGAAACAACTAGCTACAGCAAGCTATAAATGCTACCAGGGGAATCGATGGATATAGCATGACATGTAGAACAAAACATATTTATAGAACATCTCCAGATTATGCATAGAATGATTAGTAGCAACATGTTTATATAGCATCACGAAATAACAGATTCAGCCTAGCAAAACAGTAACATCATGTACACTACTTAACAAGCTCGATTCACTCACCACAAGTCATTTCATGAGAAGATAAGCATAGCATCATCAAGAAGACATGTTTGTGAAATAAACCAAGTCAAGAACAAGTTCATAGCATGCAAGGATCAACTACAACAAGCTTGGCCAAATTGAATAACATGTAAACAATCTCCCAGGAAACATTTGGAAGCAAAAGTAGAGCACGAAAATGACATGCTAGACTACCCCATAATTGCAACAGAGGGAATGAATGGATAGACAATAACCACATGTTCAAAACACCCTTTACTGAAGTATCTCAAAATATGCATGGATCTCTTTGTAGCATCGAGTTTACATGGCATGAAAATAACAGCAGAACAGGGACTAAAATCAGCAATATCACGAAGCCTAGTTTGCATGCTTGTTCTAGTCACCACGTTGATCACAAAAATACATGGTAAGCACCTCTGTAAAGAAGACATGGCATAGTTCAGAACACATGAAGACATCAACCTCATAGGATGCACACATCAATCATGGCAAAAATGACAAATGAGCTCGTTCTGTTAACAGACAGCAGAAAACATCATGAAGCACTTTTACAACGATGATTCAGGCATCAAGATGACCTCAAATGAATACGATGCAATGGAATGAAATGATGTACTTGTTGAGTCGAACAACTTGACATATTACACGCATGAAATGGAGCTACGGATGCAGAGTTACAGCATGATGAACATGGCACGAAAATACTGGAATCTGGGGACAGTGGATTTGGACCTCGGGGAAAAAGTGGACGACGGGATCCCGCGGGACGATGCAGTGCCGCGGGCCGTTTGGATGGTCGGGCGGGTGGATCTCATCCCACCCGCCGGATCCGGTGACGAGGCGGCCGGCAACGGCGACCGGAGGGCGGGGCTGCGCCGGAGAAGGCGGCGCGGGGCGGCGCGGACGCCGAGGCGACGGGGCGGCGAGCGGAGGGCTTC